>NW_010162033.1:0-53247 GCF_000695765.1 Mesitornis unicolor | reverse complement strand
TTTTCATTTTAAATAAATAATTATAATAATAATAAAAAGACTGCAAAATTTTCTACATTATCACTTCCAAACCGCAATTTTAGTCCTGGAATAAGCCATGGGCTCATGATCATGATCAGGGAAAAATGTGTCTTCGCTCTTCTACATATCCAGCACCGCAGTATCTCCAAGAGTAGCTCAGGAAAGCACTGAAACATTCACATTAAGTCCAGTAAGCACTTTTCCAAACAGCGATTCTTTCCTGAACTGGGGCCAACAGAGGTCAAGTAAAGGGAAAAACAAAAATGCAGACAATGAAGCAACTTGCCATAATTCCCCAGCAAATCAGAGATTTAACCTATTGTACAGTAGCCAGTCCTGCTTCTCAATTAACTGTTTTGTCCTTTTTTTGGTTCCGGGAAAGAGAAAGACATCCTCTCACTACCCTCTTTGACATCTTCCCAGATCATGAAGCACCAGTAGTCTGCATAATGAAAAGTCACTTCACCTCTTTGGTGGAAACGTGACTGCAGTGTCTGACCAAGATAAAGAAAAATGGCAGTGGATTAACTCAAACACAGCCTGTGTGCCCCCGCAGCTCTTAAATACTGCTCAGCTGCATTTTTCCTAACTAGACCCTTTATTGTTCTACGAATTACAGTCAAGTGCCAACTGGTAATCTAATACAAATTGCAACTTTTCCTAAGCAAATACACTCTGTTAGGCATGACAGTGAAAATCTGAGGTTTTAGCCACCATGTTTTTGCCTTGCTTTCATCAAAGCAAATGCTCCTATTTGGTTTTTATGCCATCACCTAACTGACCCTGTCAATATTCACAGAACTAATGGAGGTTCAGCAAATGCCAGCCTGCCTATACCTGCCACTGACATCAATATATTTATCTGTAAGGCCTGCACGAGGAAAAAAAATAATCCAAATTGGTGGGTATTGGCCCTTTTTTTTCAAACTGGGTGCTGAAGAGGCAGAAAGACTTAGTGGTCTCTGCTGTGGCCACGCACCGTGTTCTTCACTTGCACCTTGTTTCTCACTTGCACCTCTTCTACTGCACAGGGCGCAACTACAGGGGCAGGATTGTGCTCCCTGATGGTAGGAAGTGCATGGAAGGTTCCAAAATGAACTGTATTTTTGTCACTTCTTTCTTTACAGACCAGAAGTCATTTTGGGAATATTTAGTAGTATCTGATGAGGCAAATCTACCTCTTCTGACATTGTAAGCACAAGTACAGGACAGTCTTTCTTCTTTGCTAGGGAGACTGTATTTATCATTCCAGGAACTAGTTTAATCAAAGAAAAATAATAGATGGAGAAGAGGAAGAGCACAAATCAGCATCAGAAATCAGCCTTAAAAATGATCCATCTATTTGTGCATCTTGGCAAGAAGTCCTGTCACCTCCTGCAGAGGTCCTAAAGTCCTATTGAAATACAGGTTGAAGAAACCTAATTTTTCTCACACTAATTGCAGTAATGCTAATGCATTCTTGGAACAGGGCCAGGATAAGTGGAATGCAGTCTGACAGCAGATAAATATAAATTATATATAAGAAAAACACTCTGTACCTTTAACTCTTAATTCTTACAAGTCAGCCATCAATCTTTAATTTCCATTCATGTTACCCGCATGGTCAATAATCCGTTCTGTATCCTATCAGGGAAATTATTTCCAGGGCACCAAGACAGGAGCATAGCTTTGGCAAGTGGCCCCCAAAACAGCACTTCTTGCCAGGACATTATATACATATTTTCTTTCTGAAGTTGTTGGAAATAGCAAGTGCTCAGCGCTTCTGAAAAATGACCACAGGGAACATTGGTGTTTTCTGCAATTACTTCTTCATACTATCCTTCTATTTTTTAGTGTGCATCACAAACAAAGAAAATTTAATACAGTCTGAGGATAGGGGCAAAGGAAAGTGTTCACAACACTAATAATTTGTGTAAATAGTCCAAGCTGCATTTTCACAATGCTGCATATATTGGGTGCTCTTAGAAGGACTGGAGTCTACTAGTGGCCACATGCCCACGCTTGATCTATGAGCAATGGTAAGAAGTAGTAATACTAATCTGCCCCAGGTTTCTTTGGCAGAGAAGTCTGAAAAGGCCTCCTCATTGGTCTTGTTTTATACCATTCTTATTAACAAAAAAACCCTTTCGTGCATATGAAGAAAACACAAAAAAGAACATACCACTTCTTGTTTACATGCATAGCAATGCTTTCCTTTCAATTACAGTGTATTATTAATTTGGATGACCCTCTTGCTTCACAGCTTTGAAAAAAACCCAACCAAAGCTATTGAATTTGCAGTCACCTTTGGTAAGGAGGGTCTGTTACTCTGCTTATTTGAGATATTTCTTTCCATCTATTGCACCATCATGTTTCAGTTCCTGAGAGCTATAGATATATATTCAGTGCCCTTCTATCTTGGCCATCATAAATAGTTCTCTGATAAGAAATCACACGCTCTCAACATCATTTGCTACCAGAAAGGATCTTCAAGAAACACATGCCCTGTGGTATAGGATATCCCCTGCTTTGTTATGAATGTAATAAAAAGTTTCACATATAAGTGCATATAATTTTAGTAGTTTTACCACTTCTTATTGCCTGTCTGTTTATGAACAGGTGTTTTGTTCATACTTAGAGTCACTGCTTCCTTACTCTTCAAATGAATACTGCTATTTAAATATAGAGAATGACATACTTATTGAAAGATTCAAGGATTTCAGCTGTCAATAGAGGCTTAATTATCTGCTGGTGGATTCTCAGATACTATAACGATGGCCATTGTACAAAGCCCTCATAGAAGAGACCACTCACAGCTCATCATACACTCTGACCCAACAATTTAGAAAAAAAATAATATGCAATGCATAATATTAATTTGCATCTTACTTCCCTGTGTCATAAGCCATCACGTAATGTTATGTTATTTCATGTTGTGTCATGTGTAACATGACGCAATGCAGTGTCACACTTCAGAAAATATTACTAAGAGAGAACTGATTCTGGTTATCAGTACAGAATATGAGCCTCTGATCCAAACATATTGCAGCTTTCACTGACAGGAAGGGATCAAACTGAGAGCTACGTTGAGCGCTTTTCTTCTCTGGCTTGGCCAGCAGATGTCCATTTGTCAGTTTTAGGTTCAATTGGAATTTCTTTGTCACGAGCACTTTCTCTTGTAAAAGAAATAACAATTTTATGGCAAGCCAAATACTGAAAAAAAAAAGCCCTTAGAAATACATAATAAATGTATATTAGCGAGACAGAAAATTGGAAAATGGCCACCTGCCAGCAGCCACATAAATTTTGGAGGCAATGCATTTTTCTGCCATTATGTGTTATCACAGGAATTGCAAATATTTATTAAAAGTATTAAAATGGTGAGAATGTTAAATGTTTCCTTCAGTAGTGGAAATTCACATTGCCACATAGAAGATAGGGTATTCTGATACAATGTTTATTAAAATGACTTCATTTTATTAGGCTGTCATACACAATAAATGTGCAGGTACAGTTAACAAAAGATCTATTGTGGACACAGGAGATTTGTGAGTAACACTTAAAAAAAATAATCTCTTCTGAACTCTATTCATATAAAAAGCATACTACAAACTTTCATTAACTTCCTTAGAACCAATTATTTTCTGAGCTTATTTTCTTTTTCTGCCATCCTGCTATATTTTGTTAGTCAATTTGTTTGCTTACATTTTAATGCTTAATGGGATTAAATGCAGTTTATCTTTAATTTATATACTAGTAAGCTGAGTGTATACTTTACGTGTAGCAGGCAACAAAATATTACGATTATTTTTGGGCTCATTTACAGGTCTAAACATGAATGGCTATAATATATTGGGACCCCAGTATCTTTTCATCCATGAATAAAACATTATTAAAAGATTGGTGGGAGCTCCATAATATTGATTGAGAAGAAAATCACATCCCACATTTTATGCTATGATTAATCACTGTGATTTTTGTTCATAAGCTTCATGTTACAGTAAGATACAGGCACATTGAACACCACTGATGTCCCATAGCCTTATAGGGCAGCTTTTCTGGTCAGCTTTGCTGGGTACAAAGCCCCTTCCAGATAAGTCTGAGCACTGATAGGAAGAGTCCCATGGGGAGACACCAACCCCTACGTGAACGGGTGATTTGAGCAAGTGAAGGGTTTATTTCCGTGAAAAGCGGCTGAATAATCATCTCTCAGGACAGACTAGAAAACAGCTGGATTAGAAGGGGATATCTTGAGATAAATAAGAATATCTTAGACCATCGCAAGATTTGTGATGTTGCTGTTGGATGGGAAACAACACTACTTCTGTTCTTAGCGGTTTCCTGAATCAGCAATGAAAGGAAGGAGCAGAGCCACTGTCTTCACAACTAAAAGTGTCTTCTAAGTAGGTTTTAAAGGTCATTTTTTTTAAAGAAATGAGCAGAGAAATAAGAAATCAGTGTTGTTTTTTTTTCATACCTGAGGATTCCTCAGTTTCTTATTGTCCATTAAGAAAGTGCAATTGGAGAATATGTTGTAGACAGAGGGTGAATAGATAAAAGTCACAATACCCCAGGTTTATGGAGAGCCTTGTCCAAGAAAAAGCCTGACTGGAACATAAACGTTCAGAAATAAAGGATTTTTCTCTCTGCTCTTGTATGGTGCAGTTTTATTCCTTTCTGACAAACACAGAGTAGGAGAGGGAGTAACTTTCATGAAAAATAACACTTTGTCTTGATCCAGACACTTCATATGAATTTGTGAGATAATGAAAGTGATACATGGGATTTGACACAAAATGTGTATGTTGGAGAGAGACCTTGTCCACCTCACAGGCAGAGGCAAAACCTCTGCTGACTTTGGTGGGAGCAGGTGTAACAGCCTCCCCCCACCCCCCACCCAGTGTTGTAGCTGCTCAACCAGAAGTCAGAAACCAGAGCTGAGCTTTGCTCTGTCCAAAGCACTCGCGTAATTCAGTTGGTACAAAAAGTGCAGTCAGCATTTCAAGCAATGCAAAACCATTTGCTTGGCCAACCTTATTTAATATGAATCATGTTTTATCTTGATTTAGGTTGTTGTTGTCCTTTAATTAAAGAAATTATGGGAGGTCATTCTCATTAGTTTAGAAGAGTCCTCACAGAAGGAGTTTGCACTGATTTAACCTCAGGGTAAGCTGGCACAACTTCTGCATGTAAATAGAATTTAACACTGGACACTGTGAATAATCCAGCTCTTCACTTGTGACATTCGAGGAATACTTGGAATACTGACTGGAATGAAAAGATGATGTTGATAAGCTGGGGTCTTACTGTGAAATCTGTCAAACAATCTGCAGTGGCAGCCTAGAGCCACCGCACCAGCAGGGAAAGGACATCACAGGGCTTTCTGCAAGGGGCAGTCCAGGCAATACTCCCCATCCCTGCAGGATGACATGAAGAGATATCATACTCAAATCCCATTGCTCACGTCTGGCCAGATGGAGGGCTAGCTAAGGGGCACAGAAAGCAGGCAGTAAGAGTGGAAAACAAGGTATTTCCCCACCACCCAGGGAAGTAATGCCTCAGGGCTAGAGCATGGCGCAGGTGCATAGTGGTAGAAGGGCTACCACTGCCATGGAAAAAGATTTGTCATGAAAATATAGGAAAAAAAAAGAAAATTAAAAAAGCAGCAGCATGAGAAATGCCAACTCTGAATGACGCTGTCTTTAATTGGTACCACCAAGGGCTTTGTGCAGTCGGCAGGCTTTTCGTGTTTATAATAGAATCCCCAAATTCGACTGATCTGAAGGGCATCTGACTGTTTCACATTAATCACAAGCTATACAGCAGAGGCTAAGAGCAAGTGGGCAGATACCCTGGTGTAGTAGCACTAAGGAGTTCTCATTATAATCATCCTGCCAAATCAAAAAAAAACCCTAAGGCTCCTAATAAAGGAGACCACTGGACTAAACAAATTGAACAAGTATCTAGACATGCATGAGCTTAAAACTACTGGTGTCAATCAGATTTTTCTGAGCCACTTATTCTGCTCGGTACTCCAAAACACATGCAGATAAAATGCAGACACAGGCTCCACGTACGAGCACCTACCCAAGCAAGGTGCATGCTGACATACGAGTGCTATATACCCCTATTGCTGGGGAAGCAGGTACAGATGCACTTTATGAAGGGACCTTCAAGAAGCCATTATCATACTGCTATCAAAACTGGTACAGCAGTAAGTGAAACAGGCAGTGTGTATGGGGATGTCAACTTGCACAAGCAGGAAGCTATCTGAGCAGGCTTTCCAATCTCAGTAGGGTTGGATGTCTACTTTTCTGGGTTTCAGTTCAGAAGATGTATAAAAGAAAGAGTTGGGACCTCGTAAATTTGAGTCTTTATAGGTCAGGAAAAAGGTGCAGTACCCTTAAAGTACTGCACACTTCTCACCTTCCTGCACCTGCTGATAGAAGTTATTAAATATTACCTACTGGAAGGAAAACAGAAAGAAAAAGGTGAGTAATTGCTCTCTGAAAAAATGCAGTTTGCACTAATGAAAGATCTCCAGAAATCAGAGAAAATGTTAAATTTAGAAGCAATACATTAGATGTTGGTGTTTTTAAGACAAATGATAGCTATCACCTCTTCTCAAAAGCCACCAGGCAGAAAACAAAGCTTTGCTTTTGAGATACTCCCTCAAAACTCAAAAAGAATCTGTGCACAAGAGTAAGAACCCAGAAAAGAAAAAGAAACAAAATTTATTAGGTTCAGAATTTAGCTGGAATCAGGGGAGATAGAAAAAAGGAAGGTTTCAGTAGGGAAGAGATGGACAATAGATGATGAACCTGAGGAAGTAGGTGAAGGCATGAAAGGAGAGGTTTCTGAGATATTAGTGCATTTATCAGTGTGGGAACTGATGGCTAAAACACTGTCACTTATTTGAGTATTGGGAAATTTTACCTACCAGCATTATCACCATTGTCACACTGCTAATTGCTGTGAGGGTGCTGGTTGCTGTCCTCCAAGTGGCTGCACCTCCATTTGGGCATTGCAATGGCCATGGAGCAGGCAGAACTGAGGCTTTCCTTTACTGGCATCCTGGTGCCATTCAAAACAGAAAGGTAAAATTTAGAGAGATTATGATTATTTTTAAATGTAATTCTTATTTTTTTAGCTTGTTCCTCTTTTTCCTCCTTTTTTCCTATTGCTTCTCTCTTATTTTGTTTTACTCCACACTGTAATAAATCAACATATAAATGCACTAGATTATTTCCATCTGGAATGTTGGAAGACAAACAGTACAAAAGATCAGTTTGGTCATTTACCATGTTGGTTTAGCATGGTAATATTGTTGTGTCTTTTCATTTCTCATTTCAAAATTGTAAACAAATGTTGCAAGAACAGATCAAACACTCCCTACCTAAGACAGTGTCTGTGCATCAAATCCAGTTTTTGAAGACCAAACTGCCCATCCTTTACCGTTTCATAAGAAAAAAACAGAATTTTGAACTAGCCCAAAATTTGAAAATACATTTTTGCCAAGCAGCAAAACGAGATAAACCTTAGCCATGTTAAATCACAAACACATACACAAGCGGAGATGAGGAAAATGCACATTAAATATGAAAAAGCATTCCTTTCAGGCAGAAGATAAACAGCTCTACTACAAATTAGCTCTTGGTCCCGTCAGGTGTGAATCTCTCTTGTCAATACGTACCAAATTCCCTGAGATAGAACCACATGGTCATGAATTTTATTTCTCTCCTGCTTAATTCCTAGTACGACTCTCCCTTGTGGATTTACTCAGGGATGATTTACAGTGAGAAAGGTGACATTAAACACGTCATTGAGCATGCAAAGATGCTGCACTCAAAGCAGCATATGCTTGACTTTGTTAAAAGATGAATGCTGTCAACTCCACAGTGCCCACCAAGATCTGGCCTCCTTTTTCTTCCCAACAAACTTTGAAGAAGATGTAGACACAAGTCTTGACACTGAGAGAAATAAAAGTTAATGTATTCATGACATGATTTCACTTGCAACCTGATTTAGCAATATCTTGTCTAGTTTGGATCTGCTGTTGCTTTTCCTAATTTACTCATTGCACAAAGAAAATAAATAAATAAGTGTACTATAGTCTTATTTATCCTTCTTTGGACATTTCTTTACCAGGCAGATGGTCAATTAAGAGCACTAAACAATGACACTGTTTTCTCTGTAAACATTTTTTTCTAATAGCTTAACAAATGAGAATCTGTGCTGCCATACTGCTGAATACCATCTTGACTTTCTAATTACAAAGAACTGTGTCTTGATAGTAACAATTACAGCTGTAACAATGATGCTGGTACTTGAACAATATAGTTGGAGGCAAAGTGCTTATCGGAATATTCACAAATAAAGGCTTACATTTATGACAGAGCTGGAGATGGGAGGTTAAACAGTTGGGGGTGGGGAGGTGTAGAAGAGGGGTTGAAAACATTGGTTTAGTAGCTACAGATGTGAATTTGAATCCAATTACATGAGAGGCGGGGGAGGGAAGCAGGATAAGATGCTATTTCCTTCTGTTTGGCTAATCAATAGGTTAAAGGGTTAGTAAAATTAACATGTTAATAACATTCATTTTGTTATTTATGTACCGGTCATAGTATTTCCACAGAATTATGTCTCGTGAGTAATACACAAACTGTTATGCCTGCTTTTTCCTGTTTTTTGTCGAAATGATGAAATGGTCAGTAATTTTTTTTTTCTCCACTGTGATGGAAATTGGCTTCCTAAGTCTCTAATTTACCCTACTTTTCTTATTTAACTTCTTAAATCTGACCCTTCCAAGGTTTGGGTGGCTTTTTCCTTCTTTGTTAAAATGACAAGTTCCCTCTACCTCAAAGAAAAGAGGTAACGTTGTTCCTGAGCTCACCACTCCTCTCCACCACTGCTGACTGGGGGAAGCATGATGGCAAACTGCTGTGCAGCGTCACCATCTCCATCCTGGAGGGATGGGGGTCTCTGGAGAAGGCTCGGCTCCTTCCTCCTGCCCCCACATTGATCGTCCTTCATCCCCCTCTGCAGCCCTGGCGCCACAGGACCTCCAACCCTTGTCACTGCCCTATCCCTTGGCTTTCACCTCCTCTGCTCCTTCCCTCGCTCCCATTCCCACAGCGCTCCACCCACTCTCTGAGCCACAATTTAGTCCACACTTATTAATCAGTGCACATAATTTGTCTCTAATGCTGTCAATTTAAGATGGCAACCTGACTTTTTTTGGAGGGGGCAGGGTCAACAATTTAATGAATCTCGTCTGCATTTTAATTCAGACCTAATAATCTGCCTCTGGCAGTTTTCTTAGACAAGTGCAATGTTTTCCAGGATTTTCTTCCATCAAATCCAGCACAATGGGATGTTTACCTTCCTGCCTTGCATATGTTCAGCATAGGGTAAGTCACATACAGACTTACCTTAATCAAACTGGGACATGGACTAAATCTATTGATTTAGCCTGTGAAGGGTTTTCTTGGGGATGTCCACAGGAGAAGGCAAGAGAAACATGAGGCCACACAGTCTCTTTTCTGCACAGATTTCTGCACAGTTATAGGCACAAAACTACAGACTTCCATGACTCACCATCCCTCATGAAATAATCCTTTCTTCACTAATGGCCAGAGCATCCAAGGCACAGCTCCAAAAGAGCTTGCTTTATTTACTCCTGTGCTTTTCTTTTTGTCCTTTCTACAGTAAAGTACATTAGGAGAGAAAAACGTTACTGGAAGGAAAGAGAGGTGCACAAAATTCAGGCCTACTGATTAAATGGCATCAATGAGTTTGTCTAATTGCTGTGGCAGGAGGTTGGAGCCTGATCCAGCAGCTCAGTGGACTTCTCTGGGTCAAAATAAGTAAAATTCCCTAAATGAGAGCCTCTCAATCACCATGTCAGATGTAAAGGGAATAGACTTTGTTATTAGGAGTGATGTGACTTTGCCCGGGAAAGTGTCATGCTGACAGTATCTCCTTTCTGGATTTCAGTCGGCCACTGTCACTTGCCTTGACAACATAGAAAGTTAATGTATTCACAGCATTACTGCACACACATCTGCAATTCACAGCATATTGTATTGTTTACCCCTGCTCTTTTGTACTAGTGCATGTAGTAATTTGCCTTCTAGCAGTAAAAAACTCCTCAACTTAAAATTTTACTCTTATTTTGTTTGCCCTTAATAGAAAAACAACCCTTCCACAACCCTGCCATCACCACAGCTACTGCACTCTGCTGCATCACAAACAGAAAAATGTTGTATTTCACATTTTGATCAGAATTGTCTTCAATATATTTTTATGCATATCCTTCACCTTTCTCTGCCACATTATTTTTTCCCCTTTAACAGCTGCTTAGCATACTTTATGCCTTCTGGACAGTTTCTAAGCAGTATTAGAAGGGGCATTCTTGCAATGTACCTGAGTACTGACAGTAACAGCAGAGAGTTTTTATGTCCTAAATTATCTTCTAGTGCTGGTACTCCTGTGTGCCAGCACAACAGAGTGTTTCTGGGGCATCTACTCTTTCACAGACCTATGGCAGCTCCAACCCAGAGACTCCTTGAGGTTTTAGTGAGCAAGTGAATTATCCATCATTTAACTGATTTACCCCTCACATTCATTATTGTCCTCTATTGCAAAACTCTGCCAGATTCAGGTGTCTGTCTATATCACATATTATAAGGCAGCTCCACCTGCCATACCATTAATACCACTAAGTGGACACCATTTTCAAACCTAGGCTCCAAGTCTGGTAATGAAATGAGACCAAATTTCTGTATCTTGAAGTACTCTAGGTGAAGCATATTGTTTCTTGAAAGATAAATATGTCCCTCCAGGAACTTAAAAAAATAAAAAATAAAAAAATAAAAAGTGAAGATTGCTCCTAATCCAGGCATCTCTCAATGCAGGGGTAAAGTCATTAGAAAGATGCAATGGGAAATTCAGTGAAACCTCCCATCTGAGTTGCAGGTCTATATACAATAGACTAGTATTAATGCCCTTTTCTTATTAACCAAGCAGAATCACCTGTAGTGAACCCTTTATTTAAAAATAAAAAAAAGAGTACCTTTGTTGCAACTCTTTTTTTTTAAGATTTGGGAAATTTCTATGCTAAAACACAAAGTACATTAAAAAGATGATTTCTCGGGTCAAATGCTGCCCTTTGCAGAGTCAATATGTGTATGTCTTAGCACAAATGATTTTTATTTCAATTACATAGCTTTCTGCATGAGCTTACCAATTCAGCACAAATGTTGCTAACCTTCACTTTGGCTACTTTGGCACAGCCTTCATTTATTTGGTTTCCAACTTTCTTACAGACACTGTTTCTCAAAATCAGACTCCAGGTCAGCCAAAGCAAGTTGCTACTCCAACAGCTGAAGCTCCATGTCATGGGCTTCCTCTCATCTGGCTTGAGCAGTGTAAAGGGAAGGCATCCAGCCCAAGCCCACTATTAACACAGTGGGCTGGACAAATTCAGAAAGGGATTCATCCTGTCCAAAAATGCCTGAGATAGGTGAAAGAGATAGATTTCACCTTTGGTAGATCTCCCTTTGGCAATGTCAAAGAGTTTAAAGAAGAAGCTTGACTTCTAAATTGCTAAAGTGGCACGAGATGAGCTTCACCCTTGGGTTCACGTTGATGGTCAGGAGCGTTTGACATCAGCACAGCCTCTACTGAATGCTGGAGCCTGACAAGTCCATAAGATGCTATTCAGTTTGAATTCCCCTGTCTTGCACAAATGTCCCGTTGTAGTTAAAAGCTTGAAAGTGAGACAAACTGTACAATAGGCACTTCAAAAGAAGAAAATCGCAAAGTGTTCAGCTAGCATTGTGGAGAAGGAAGTTTCAATTTACAGGGTTTTCCAGCTGAAACAGAGAATTAAGCCCTTATTGAAAAGAGATTCCTCCTCTTTTTTTTTTTTCCTTTAAGGCAAGGGGAAAATAATACTGGGAATTTAGAAAACATGAATTTTTAAAAGCTAATAAGCTACACTAACAATCTACACAATCCCCTTCCCTTAAAATATTCATTTGGAAACACAAGGTTTGTGATGAGTGCAGGTTGGGTAAACAGGTCTGAATGCTGTTTGTGCAGGGGTCTCCGCAGTAACCTCCAAAGCCAGTGCTGTCCTCAGCCATCCTTGGCTTAGCCCTGTCATGCTTCTCCACCTTGTTTCTGCATGTCGGAAAATAACAGGCAATTAATTTCACGGTGCATTTATAAGGCAAGGGCTGTAAACTACTTTTTTATATCTGTGTGGACTGTTGGGCAGAGAGAGAGAAGGAGCTGCACAAGCAGCTGGAGTGACCTGGAAATGGGAAGTCCCAAGCTTGAAGCACTTTTCATGGCCCTGCCAAACCCCCAAGTGCTTCTCTAGCAGCAATCCTGGGAGGAATGAATTTCCCTGAGACCAGCCTGCATCTCACAAAATATTTGCATTTTGATAAAATATTATAGAACCATAGAATCATAGATTATTTAGGTTGGAAAAGACCTTTAAGATCATCAAGTCCAACCATAAAACTAAAACTGCCAGGTTCCACTAAATGATGTCCCACATCTACCCATCTTTTAAACGTGTCCAGGGATGATGACTCCACCACTTCCCTGGGTAGCCTGTTCCAATGCTTGATAACCTCTTCAGTGAAGAAATTTTCCCTATCATTCAATCTAAACCTCCCCTGGGGCAGTGTTATGGGCTGAAGCAGAGCAAAGCAAGATTACATACATAAAGAGGCACATCCCTTGCATTTGTTTCTCTAGGCAACTCCAGCCACACCTTCTTCATTGCTCTCCATAGGACGATGATGTCTGCTTTACCATTAGTACAAAGAAACACTTAGAAACTCTTGGAAAGAAAGGGCATTCACACATTATAATGAAACCTCCAAGAAAAGGAAAGAAAAGCAACTCTTCTGTAGCTAGATAAATAGTTCTAGGCTCTATTTCCTTTCCTCCCCCTTCATGTCTCATTCTTGCCCCAATGTATGCAAACCGAACAAACACTTTTCTACTAACCTGCTTTATGCTTCATGCTTTTTGTCTTGTCTTTTTTTTTCTTCATTGCATTTTTTTTTGACCTAGCCCAGTTTTCTTCTTCTTCTGCCTCCCTTCCGTTATATTTAGGTTCCATGTGACTAGACTTCACTCTCGCTCTCACACACAATGTTATTAAAATTAAATCCTTTTGTGTAACTCTCTATTTCATTATAGGTCTTCAAGCCACTCCTGAAATCCCAAGCCAGCCTTTGTAAAGTCTTAATTCACCTGAAGACAAACTTCAGCACATGTTTTGCTTCAAACAAAGATTATAGACTATATCCACAAAATGACCATACAAAAGAAAGATGCACATTCCTCTCCTGTAACACAAAATGCCTACAATATATACAGTACCATGGGAAATTTAGGCCTGGCTACCTAACTAACAGGTAGGCAATAACACAAGTAGCTTGTGGTAAATGGGGCCTCTGATAAATGTTTTAATAGGGGTGACCAGTACATTAAAGGACAGATGGAGCTTGGAGAGGCAGAAGTCAAACAGACCTAGGAAAGCCTCTGGAAGTGAGGAGAAAAGAAAGCAATAAAACACAGGTCTATTGGAACAGGTACCTAAATCCCTGGTTCCCACTGCCACCAATGTATTTTTTGGCAATCCTGAAGATGTCAGATGCTCTCATGGACCTGAAAAGGACCTGTTGAATTGAGGACAATCAGGCCTGAAGGAATCTGGTGAAGAAATCAGTGATAAACAGCCTCCCTGCACTAGAAATCCTGCTTTACATTTACCAAGGACAGAAAATGCTGAGACTTTCCTGAAAATATTATTTGCTCCCAAATACCAACTAAATTATGTCTTCTACTTCCGAAGGAGAGGGAGATGGCAGTTCAACAACTAGGTGCTCTACCACATACTCTTCACACCTGGGCAAAGTTGTCATAACTCACTGTATGCAGTAGAGAAGATGAAGCTTAGCTTGCATTGAGTAGACCTTCTAACTAGTTAGCAAGAGTGAAAACAAACATTTCTCACTAGTCTTTCAAACCTTCTCTAGGACCCATTTATTTTCAGCACCAAGTCAATGCTGTGATGTTTAAGTCCTCAGCAGGCTGGAAAGTGGTGACAGAAGTCTCAGCTGATATGTACATGACTAACAGATTCAAGGATATTCCTTAGGGACAACAAAGATAACAGTGCCCAGGGCAAAACTGTCAAGAGAAAGAGAGAATGTTTGAATGAGCTTCAAGAAAAAAAAACCCTCTATACTGAACTCACCAGTCACCAGGTATTCATAAAGTACCATGTAAGGATTACTTCTCTTCTTTTTTCTGAAAAAAATCCAAACTTTTCTTGGAATGACTGAAGGTGACATCATTACCATTGGTCTTACCACTATTAATAACAAGCACCCGTAAACATACAGAACGGGAGGAAGTTGCAGGGAGGAAAACAAAGATTGTCTTATATGCTAAAAGTGGAGTAAACAGGAGAGGAAACATAGACAAGAACCACAGTACTTGGACACTTCCCACCTTTGTATTTATAGTGCCCAGATATCAGATGACGAAAGCATGAGCAGTAAGATATGTACCAAAGATGAAGCTAATAGCTGTGAATAGTAATAGGATAGAGGACTTCTTCAGGATGTTGAAAAACTGAAAGCCAGACAGAAAAATTACATTGAGCACATTGGTAGAGCTGTTAGTTAAAAGAAAAGATGAAGAAGCACATAAGGAAAAGTTCTATTTTGGAGACAAAGAACAAAATTACACAACACACTTAAGGAGATCTATTGGCATGGCTGCTTTCCCATAACCCTACTGATGCATATTGATACTCACCAGCACCTCCTGGCCCTTGGTCCTGCTTCTTCATTTGTACCCATCCAGGCACCTCCTTAACCTTATGTGGTGCCAGTGCAAACAATTAACCCAGCAGAAATGTAAAACGGAAGAGAATAGGGGTCTGTATTTTCTGCTGGAGTAGTGAGTTGTATGAGGTTACTGTATGGCTGTACAAGCAGCGTAATGGTTACACGGCACTGGAGGGAAGGGGAGGCAGTGAGCTTAATTTTGCCCTGAGCTACAACAGTGCTCCCCTTTGCCTGGAGTTAGAGGCAATGACAGGAAAGGAACAGAAGAGATTTAGAGGAAGGCAGCAATGCAAAGCTCAGTGGAGGACTGCAAGAGGTGCTGGGGGACCAAGGAGCTAAATTTAAGGAGCTGCCGACAAAAAGCCTGCAGTACATGGGAGAGGCACAAATGTCCAAGTGAAACACTTGTCTGCAGCATGGCCCGCAGGCAGAGCAGGAGGGAAACCAATCAGGTAGCAAGCAGCCCCAAAGGACACTTCTTAGAAATGAGATGGGCAAATGCGTACCCCAGCACTGAGTGTGAAAGGCCAGTTCTGATTCAAGATCTGCTTGATGAAGTGGGGACGGTGGAAGATTTCGAAGACACATGTTTTGCAATAAAAGGTATGACTACTGTTCTGAAATTAACAATTTTGGGCTTTGGGCTAAGTCCC
Source organism: Mesitornis unicolor (assembly GCF_000695765.1). Taxonomy (NCBI): domain Eukaryota; kingdom Metazoa; phylum Chordata; class Aves; order Mesitornithiformes; family Mesitornithidae; genus Mesitornis; species Mesitornis unicolor. Next base: position 37,709 of record NW_010162033.1, on the reverse strand, counting down.
ACTTGGTAATGAAGTACTAGAAGAAAGAGTGACAAATGTAGATGTGTCTTTCCTACATTGTGAATTTGTCGGGGATGCCTTGACTTCCTTTGCCTCATGTGCTGTGATGCAGTGAAAGCCGAGTGCTTTGTAAAATGAAAATGTTGCAGAAGCTCTAGGTGCAAATGCAGCATGTGCAAAAGCCCTTTTTTTCAAACTGTGCTACTTAACGAAGTGGTTTGTGAAACCATTTTCAAGCCTTCAGCAATTTTCCCTGCTTGAAGAGACCATTTTAGCATCTTCTTCTTATGGGTTGTTCATAGACTTTAAGCCTCACAGTTCACCCCATGGTGTCACCTGAAAGGGCACTGCAGGTTGTGGATCACAAGTACAGCAGAACTGGAAAGTTCATTTCACATATTGTTTCAGCCCCAGTACTTAATTCTGGGAGGAGGTGATTTTGCATCAAAATGAGACAGACTAGTATAAGCCACAGATTACTTTTCAGAGGAGTTAATCTTCCTATCCATTACCTAAGGTAATTCAAAAAGCACAAAAAATTGAACTGTTCCTGAAGAAAGAATTCATGTTCAGGTAATTACAAATAACAGACACATCTGGTTATCTTAATTGTTTAGGAATGTCTCAATTATCTAAGAATGTTTTCATAAGGACTCAGAGACAGTAAAACTTTCTCACACCATATTGCATTCACTGATGAGAGGAAATTCAGTTGATCTAACATGCTGAAGCATGCTTAGACCCAGAGAGCACTTTCAGTCCCATTGTCAATGGGGTTTATTTGCCGCTAAAGAACGATAGGCTATGAAGTGAGAAATGGGGAAGACCCATGTAGGCAGCAGCAGCCCCTTTCCCTGATAGCTGCAGTTTTTCCAGCACACCTGTGAAAATGATGTTTTTTGTGTAGTGATGGTTCAGCCAGAAAAATGACAACAGTGATTTTTCAGACATTTGCCCCAGAGAGAGGTGAGTCAAGCAAAGACCCTTGCACTGCTGCAGGGCAGTGCAGGCGTTTGGCAGATGGTGAGTGGCACCCTTTCGCTCGCAAAAATTTCAAGTGTCTCTTGCCCAACGGGTGTTCATTGCAGAGGAGCTCAGAAGTTTCTGCAAAGCTGAATTCACCTTCACAGGGCAGCGGCTGCTCATTGGGTCCCAGAGCCAAATCCTAAAGGCAAACCCCAGAAAGGGGGACCATTCAGGTGTCTAAAGCAGACCCTTGCCCCAATGGTACATGTAGCCTGCTCATGTAGACTACAAAAATCTGCAATTAGCTGTTGGGAATTACCTCCTCCAGCTTCTAAGCCTCCAAACCACATGTGTGCAGAAGAGTGGCAGGGGAAGGAGAGAGGGCAGTTTTGCACTTATGTCAGGGTGCCTGCATCCCCCAGATGGAGGGTGAGGGGGTTTCTTATACATGTCTGTCCTGCAGTTCATTCAGCTCTTCCACCAAGGCCGCAGCCACCTGGATCAGATCTTTTCTGATAAGGGCTGAAGAACCATTCAGTTCCCAGCTTGTTCTGCTTGTAGCCTAACTAGCACCTTTGTGTGGAAGGCATGATTGGGGTGAAATCCTGTAACTGTAGCGAATGTACCCCTGTGGCTAATCAAACCAGCAAGGAGGGGTGTTGCCAGGGCTCTACACAAATCCCAATCAATATTATTTATCTGGCTGAACGTGCAAGCTGGCCGCATCCCTTCCACCTAATGCCCGCTCCCATCCCCTCCACCCTGTGGGTATCAGCAGGAGGGAACCTGATGTATGCTGGTAATTATCTGCTGCTGAAAAGAAGTGCTATTTCTCTTATTGTTGTAATGCAGATCAATGCACATGTCACTACTGAAAAGCTATGTCATTTAGGATGGAGCATTAACTGCTAGGAATGGATTCTGAAGCTCCCCACTTGTGGGTGGAATATTTTCTGGAGGAGCTGAGCCTTTCAAATGCTGAATTTCATTTATCTCACTGCCTCTTTAAGAGTATCGGTGGAGGAGAGGGTGTTTGAGAAAGTGACAGTTTGTCACCGCCTTCCCTAGCAAGCTGGAGCTGGGGACCAACTGGTAGCAGGGAAAGAAGCAAACTGGCATGAGTCGGTTAGTGGGGGACACAGCAGGCTTTGCTGGAGGAAAGCAGCAGCCCTGCAGTGGGTTGCAAGAAAGCAAACTCCAGAAGACAGAGAGCGATTCATGGGGGAGAGAAGAAAGGCTGTGCCTATGAGCAGAAACACAGTAAGGCATCAAGGGAAAGAAGGAAGGCTGGAAAAAGGGCAAAAGCTGGATGTTTCACTAAAAGGGGTGCAAATCTATAAATCAACACACACACAAGCATGCATGCACACACACATGCATACACATCATCCCACCCCACCCACTCTCCTGCCAAAATTGCTACCTAGGAGCATTGCTAGCATGGATTATCCAAAAAGGAGCCATCTGGTTTGCAGTGAAAAGGAACAGTTTTCCAAGTTTCTTTCTATTCTGCACGGGAATGAAGCAGAAAGTTCTCCATAGACTTGCTAAGAACAAGAGAACAGCCTCTCCTAAGTGCCCATCAAGCCCAGGTAAAGAGGAACACATAATGGTCACAACTAGGGCTCACTATGTGTACCAAGAAAAGCCTCAAAACCTGTAAAAAGGGAAACTGTCAGTTTACAGTCATGCAAATTACAAACTCCACTTTTTCAACTGGGAGTTTTTATTAGCTCTCCATTACACCTCCAGGATAAACTGGTCAGCATTGAACTAGAACGCCATACAGTCCTCCTAAAGTAAAGATTTTGGCAAAGCAATTACACTACTGCTGCTACAGTTCTGCTATTCTGCATCCAAAATAATTAATTGTTGCTTTGACAAATGTGCATCTACCCACACGCTGCACACTTCACTCAGACATGCAGATGTACGCAGTCTGCATTTAGGATATTGACAGAAGTGGTTAAACCCAAGACACACTAAGCATTAATAAAATGTGATCCATACCTTTACGTACTTGCTATTTGCTATTGTTAAAGCAGGCATTTGCCTTACTTTACAGCTATGATTTTTAGAGCATATGTTCACTATGTACGGCTCCTCTTTGAAAGTTGTTACTCTTTGGAATTGCTCAAAAATTTCAATATTCTTTGGAGTACTTGATATTTACAGTTTGATATTTAAAGTGTGCAATTTGTTATCTAAATTGCATAGCACACATTCAGTTTCCTGACTGAATGACCTAACTTTTACAAACCTTTCCAGCTTCCACAGTAAAAGGTTTTGTTTAGACACGAAACACCTTTCCAGGATTAGACAAATATCAGCTACCTTTGAAAACCGTTGCAAGAAGGGTTATGAACAAAGAGAAACAGAAATTATATTTAGAACGCCACAGACATGCAAATAGTTATTCCATCATTCACCTACACCCCATACATAGTGCCCAGATTGTTTTTCTTTTTTACTGATGTTGCTTTTTTTTCATACTTAGTCAGAAGAGAAGACACATGGCTAGTCTGAAAGCTGATCAGATCTCTCGTTCATTTGAAAAGCTTATTTCTAAATAGTACTTGCAAATATGTGATGAGCATAAATTTGGAAACTGCTGAAAAACTAGTTCTATGTGTCATAACACAGGGTGCTGGGTTTTTGACGAAAAGCCAAAGTCCTACCAAAAATCCACTCAGTGATGATCGACCAAATGAGAATGGGAGGAGTGGCATTATTTCTGGGCAAGTTCCATGTCCCCTTTCACTTGAGCAGACAAGTACGTACGACCTCTTTGCAAAGATTCAGGGTTTCAAAACTGTCTCTTTAAGCCTCTCGATCACCACTTGTCCCTCCCCATTGACAAGCTAAGCACTTACAAGTTTTGAAGCCTCCTTGGCTTACTTTTAAATTTTCCTTTCCACATCTTACGCCAGCAGATACCCAGAGGGAGGAAAAAACCCACCATATCCATTCTTCAAAAAGTCTAACTTTCACTCTGCTAGTTCTAATCCATTATCTAGGCCCACTAATGTGTACTACATCATCAAAGGAGCAATGCTCTGATGATGTAGTACAGCCCGTGTACATGTACATCATCAGAGTTATATCCTTCTGATCTGCCTGTGGGTTTAATAAGCATTCCAGATGGCTTGCTATGCCTGAAGCAAGAATGGATAATCACACAGCTCTACCCTCAAAACAATAATAAAATAAGGACACAGTAGCACAGGGGCTCGTGCCTGCCAAAAACATTCAATAGACTGTATAATACAATAGTCCAATGTGATTGGTGAGGCACATTTATACCCTAGCTATTTACAGGTGAAAGGGACCTGGTTTTAAATAAAACAAAGGTTACAAATATGTAGTGTTATTGTTATTATATATTGTGGTGCAGCTGCAGTGCCTGAGCCAGGCGGAGCGCGGTGCTGCGGCTGGCCCACTGGCAGGCCCACATCTGTACCCTCATATCTCACGTATGCAAAGACCCGGCTTTGGATTGGCAGAAGGAGAACGGCCTGATCTGAATAATGACGCAGCGGCATTTCTCCAGAGCCGTACAGTACAGGCATATCTAATCTGTTATCTATTGAATTTGCAGGGTATCCATCAGTCCAGCTTCCAGCCATCAAGTACAGTGGCAATAAGTGTCACGAAGCCTTTCCTACCTAAGTAAAATTATTCCATGGTGGCATTGCTCACAGTGAATAACCTGAGTGGTGCATGCCTGACTGTGATGGCAGAGTTGCTCCAAAAATGGTGTTTTCCCATCAGAGATTACCCTTTTCCTTTCACATTGCTGTGCCACAACTAGGCAAGTCGTGGAGTGCTATACATTAGGTCCCACAGATTTGCAGAATAAGTATCTTTGTGCTATTTAAACAGTTATGACTTGAAAATATGTGTGAGGGGTGTTGGTTTTGGGAGGAAAGGGGAGGTTTGAGAAGAAAAAAGGTGTGCATGGAGAAAAAAGAAAGAAGAGATGGAGGCTCTGCTCTCATTCTCCTGAATGAGTGAGAAGTGGAAGGAAAAGGAAGGAGCAACGCAGCACTTTGATTCAGTCTCTGGGAGTGCCCTCTCCAGCAATCAAATATGTGGGACAAGATTTGGGCATAGTGCCATGCACCCCCTCCCCAGGAGGGGAACAAATCCTCAGAGTTGCTGGGAGATGAGTTCAGGGGTACCTTGAAATCAAGAGAAATTTTGACATGAACTTTAGAAGGCATAGGATTTCCATCTAGAGTTGTAGAGAAAGACCAGATACCCAGATAGGCACAAGTATATCTGTCTCTGTAGGAGGAAAAGGTAAACCATCCCAAATCTCAGCAGATTTAACTGGGAGAAGAGTGGCTCTTTGACGTCAACCATTTAGTGCACTGATGGATATTTTTTTCCCTGGCCAAACAAGTGGGTTCTACCTTAGTTTTAACATTAAACGCTATTAAATGAAATGAATACAGCATGTTTCCATCGTACGTGTTGCTGAAGCTGCTGTGACAGCTAGAAGCTGCTAGGCATGATGTGTCAAGAAAATGTACCAGAAGAAAAGTACATGGAGCTACTGTCAAAAATACAAGCAGAATTGCAAACGGCATATCAGCCTCATATCCTGTTGAAATTATTTTTTAATTGCATCTGTATACCCAGGCAGATCTTTAAGAGTTAACTGCACACAGTGAAATGAATTCAATAATGATGAGTTAAAAAAGGTCTAATTAGCAAGTAACCACTTTATTATGAAAGGAAATGGTAATGAATTTAATAGCTAAAAATCATTAACAATATTTAGTTTGCTAGTACTTGTTCTCTATTATCCTCATTAATATGAACATTTAATATGTTTTAAAATGGATTTGTGATACTTTCTGTACCACAAGGTTACACTGACAAAAAGAATGTAATTATTCTGTTAATTGTAATCTCTGTCTGGTTGTGCTCCAAATAGTAGCATATTTAGGTGTTAATAAAAAAAAAGTAATTAAGAGAGGGAAGTTTAAAAATGTAATTAAACAAAAGCTCTTAAATTACAGGCTGAAGCACTCTGAGGAAAAAGTTTTGGAAGTTAAATCCTTGAAAAACAAGTTTCGCCTACTGAGATCTTTTTTCTCATTTAAAAAAAAAAGAAGAAAAAGAAGAAGAAAAAGAAAGGAAAGGAAAAGAAAGGAAAAGAAAGGAAAGGAAAAGAAAAGAAAAGAAAAGAAAAGAAAAGAAAAGAAAAGAAAAGAAAAGAAAAGAAAAGAAAAGAAAAGAAAAGAAAAGAAAAGAAAAGAGAAGCATTACTATTCTTTATCAACAACTAACACAGACACAGTCATTTCCTTAGTTGGAAAGAAGACTTAGGCTCTTATCTTCTGGGGCATCTACTTGTGAACAGTGTCTGGCAAGTGAAGGTGCTCTCTGACGCCGCTTCAGAAGTCACAATGCCTGTGTGCCCATAAGACACACAAGAAACATAATTTCTTCTCACAGAATATCATGTCAGTCCCCACGATCATCTAACCTTCTCCAGACCTCCTGTCTCTCTCCTTCACATTGTAAACATCTTTCTCCATTGCCCCAGACCTGCTCTTGCTGCTGTCAACATCTTCAGTGCCATGGAGGTACTGAATGTGCTGCTGGGCTCTCTCACTCAGGAAGCTCCAGTCCCCTTTCCCTTCAAGATCCTTCTCAACAAAAAAACAATGAAAAGCCAGACCCCAATCTGCTCCGCTACACCTTCCTTATGCCTGTCACACCCACAGTGGCCACTGTGGATCACAGTGGAGCTGTGGGTGCTCGGTGATCCCAGAGGCATGGACTAAGGCAAGTACCTCCTTCTACAGCAAGCAGGGCAGGCAAGTGCTCATTGCCAACATTGCAGACCTGCCACCCCCAGGTTGTGCCCATAGTGCCAGCAATGGCCAGTGGGGAGTGGGGCAGGCTGAAGAGCCTCTGGGTGCAGAGCAAGTAAGGTTCACAAAGTGACAAGTGTGAGTGGGAAGAGCAGGAAAGAGCAGCCATTCATGGCTCCTAGGAAATACCTGGCAGTACCCAGGGCTCTTGTGTCTGTGCTGAATTTTCTTCTCTCTGTGGTACACAGGGTCAGAGATGGTGACAGAAGGTGGCACAGCACAGCAAGGCAAAGTATGGCATTGCAAGGCAAGAGAAGGCACAGTACAGCGTGAAAAGGTAAGGCAAGGCAGGATTTGCCTTATGTGGTGCAGCCCATTCATGCAGCCATAAAGAGGAAATTCCTGTGCCTGTTTTCATTTGCTAGACCTGTCTCTAGAGAGCTGTATTGCTGTTTATAAAAGCTGCATTAGCCAAAGCAAATCCTGACAAATTTTCTTTTGTGCTATATTGGATGTCCGTTTCACCTTAATCCACGTGGAATTATTGCACTGCTATTATCCCTTTCTTTATCCATCTCTTCCCTACCACACCAGTTTTTAGTGGCTGATTATTACCAATTAGGACTTTTTTCAAAAATCCTTCTCATAAAAATGAAATCAGTGCTCAACCTTCCTTAATACCAGAAACTTTCAGAGCTGTTTGTTCTGCTTACAGCACCATCTCATCACTGAAAGCAGCTGTTTCCATGACTTATCAACACACTGATGGGCAGAGCACCAGGATGGATGTGAGGGCAGCATCCTCACATGGGTGCCCCATAGACGGATCCACCATCCCAGGGTGTGATGGGGCTCCCCACACAGCTCATCACAGCACTAGCACCTTCCCAGCCCTGGCAACTGACTTAATAGGCTAATTTAAGAAAATGCGCTGAGGATAATGCTGGCAATCATGGGAGATTTCAGCACTATTCCTCTGAAGTATTTCAGGTCATTCAATTTCTTTGTTTAATTTTGCACAGCTTGTGGCACTTGGTGGAGGTGGGAGCAAAGTCCATGGACTCACAGGCTCAGTCACCTGGGTTCACAGTGGATCAGCTGACTACAGAAACATTTAATTATGCATGTGTCTGTGATACTGTTCAAGCTCCAGGGCAGGTTTCCTGACCAAGAACCCCCATCCAGTCCACATAGGCAGCTAGCCCACAATAGATCATCCTGTGTTTAATTTTTTTCTAAGAAAAGGAACTAGAAAAAATGGTTAAAATTAAAGTGAAGCATCTCATTTGCCCACAAATGACATATTTCAACTTTCCATTTTATGGAAAAAAGTTGTGAAAGATTCTTTTTTTTTAAACTTATTACAATTTCCAATTTTTTTTTGAATTGCCAGTGAAGAGAAAAATATGTGATTTGCAGAGCTCTAAAAATAACGAGTTAAAATAGTTTCTGTCTCTCAGAGGAGGCCTCTTAGTCCTATAATTTCTGCAGATTTTGCCTTTCAGGATGGGTATTTTAAAGAATAATATAATGTCATTTCTATAAGCATCGCCTCATAATCTGCTGCCACTGTTGGAAATATAAGTTTAGAGACAGCTTGAGCAAAAGAAATATCAGCTCGCCCAGCTATATTAAAAAAAATAAAATATATATTTTAAGAAGAGGAACAGGATGTATATTCCAAAGGTTAGCAAACAGTGCCAAACATTTTTAAGAATATTTCTTTTGATTTCTGTCTTTGGCTGCATTTGCAACCCTTTTGTGTTTGTCTACTGCAAACAGCTCAGCAATGACTATTACAGGGTTGTTTACTTCTAGAAAGAAAATTTCAGAAAGAACACTCACATTTGGCCTGGAAAAGTGCATATAGTGTTTCGCTCCAGAAATAAACAATACCAAGTGTCCAGCTGAAACAAACCAATGTTGCTCAAATTGCAGATACTTACCTTCAGCTAGCTAGGATAAAAACAAAACAACAAAAAAACAAAAGTATTAAAAATTCAAGTTACTTCAGTAAAAAATGAGAATAAACTATCTGTCTTCTGTCTAATCCATCTGATGGATTACATTTTTCACATTTAACATTATCTAATCGCCTTTGCTCAGAGAGCACCTCTCTGTCCCCCACGGCCAGGACTCACTCCGGGTGCTGGGATGAAGCAGAAGGTGGTTAAGGGGAAGATGGGGAGTGGGGCAGCTACAGCGTTCAGTAGGGAAACCACCACTTCCTGCTGCATGGCCAGCAGAGCGGGTGTGCTCCTTCAAGATTAGCCGCTGTTTATCAAACAGTGTCCAAGGCCCAAGACAGCAGCTGAGAGAGTGGCAAACATTTGTGGGCTACAAGGAAAGAGGAAGGAGGCAAATGCCAGATGGTGGGAAAAAGGAGGCTAAAAACATGTCATTATGATGGGAAATAGAAGAAAAAGGATAGGGAGAAAATGGGGTCAAAAAGCAGATTATCTTTCCAAGCACCATTAGCGATGGCCAGACTTGGCCACATGCACCCTGGTTGTGCATTCCTGTGACCCAAGGCTGAATCTGCACAAGAGAGCAGTGGGGTTACTATTTTTGTTTGCAAGCTACCACCAAGTTTACACTTAACACAGAATCTTTCGGGCTTCAAGAGCAGAGCAGCATGTAACAGACTAGTCATCTAGAGTTATTTGAGAGCACAAGCACATTGCACACTAACCACACTTTCCCTGCTTTACATTTGTAATTCAACTTTGTAATAAATAGAAAGCTTGCCCTAGATCTGTGAGAATTTAAAGAAAGAGTCTAAAGATTTTGCTTTGGACAGCTGTGCTGCACTTCCTGGCTTCCTTCTCATGCTCATCGAAAGAAGAGCTGATCATATAAGAAAGATTCAGGAGTTACTGAAGAAAACTGAGCTGGCCCTTGGACCTTAAGTTCACTTGGAAAATGAAAGTTTTGTTCTTGGTAATAGTGAAAACAGATGCAATGTCTCTCCCTTTCCATAGAGGAAAAACAGTAGTGAAAGCCAAAAAAAAAAAAAAGAGAAAAGTTTCTCTTGGTGCCAGTGAACCTCTGTTCTTCAAAACATACAAGAAAGGACATAGTATTTCTTCTCTGTGTTCAGGTTTTAGTAACTAAGATACAGCTGTATATTACACCCAACATTTGCCTTGCAAGTGTACAGTGAAATGCATGATTTGTACGAGAGCAGAGTTTCTCCCTGACAGGCAGTTCTGGTTTCCAGATATAGCCTGTTTCCTTCATGAGAGCTGTTGCTCTTTGATCCTTGCAATTGCTTTCTTTATCCTACCCAAAAGAAGGATCGCAGAGAGATGAAACTTTGCCCATGGCAGCATAAGGCTATCTCCCACCAGCCTGGGACACCACCCTAGATTGGGATGCATCTCAAGCATGCAGATCCTGACAGCTTTCCAGAAGAGGTGCCCTAAATGGCTGCTCTTCATGGAGCCTTGAGTATGTTCATCCTTTAAAGAGGGACTCACACAATGAGACAGGTTGGTTTAGTATATCAAAGTCTCTATATGTATTTCCAAGCAAACAGTTATTGTTGTAGATAAAGACAGGAGAACCTTCATTTCCACATCATCGATAGCACCTAAATAAGGTCTATACTCATGTTGTGGTTCATATACTTGGGTTACACCTTGATCTCTGGCTGTGTGTAAAAAAACCTAGGGTTTTTTGGATCCTACTCTAGCCTTCACTAAAGTAGATTTCCCACTCTAAATTCAAGTGATCCATCATCTGAATTCTTACTTAGGCCATTTTACTTCCTTCTCATCCTTTAAGTCACAACTACCTAAACTAGAAGTAAATGAAAAAGATTACTGGTAGTTTCTGAAAGAACACTAAAAGATCCACCCTCACTATAATTTCTTTTAAATAAAAAAAACCACTCAATCTAGATTTGCTTAATACTCAGAAGTACATTTAACTCAGAACACCACAACATGAAGTGAAAGAACAATACAACTGTGTATTTGGCAGTGTACCACTGTAATAATTTCCAGGGTAAATGGACTGGCAATTTTAGTCACATGGATAACATTAAGGCCAAGATGGCTAAATTCAGCCTAGCCTGCATCTCACTGAAGAAATTTGTCATATGTAAATAGACACAAAGATGCATGTTATTCCTGACTCCACCTATGACATATGCTAGACTCCATCCTTTGGATTATCAAGGCTAATTGTGAGCCACCAAAAATACTGCAACATTGCAGACTATTTATTTGCATAGTGTCATCTTATGAGCTGTGATTTGTTTTGCTAAAAAAGAAGCAACAAAAAAACTTCAGGAAGGAAAACAAAGTCATAAAGTTGTCTAAAGAAATCAAGCCAATTCCACTACTCATGACTAATCTTTGCTTGCATGGTGATCATTAGTAAGTTTGTCCCTATCTGGGCATCCAACAGTGTTTTTTCAGCCTTGTTGCCATCTTATGTATAAGGCAGGAGAAGGTGGCAACACCAAGAGAACATTATATTCTTGCAAACCCTGTAACATCAGTGTAATAGCTCTACTCATGGCAAAGCAGACCTTACTTTCCAGTCGCATCCTTGGGCAAATGCACTACCAAAGGAATCTCTCGTATCCCTGTTTTTTATATTGGGCTAGTACAAGAACTGTTGCCTCAAGCAGTATACTGTCTTGGTCCTTGCACATGAGGTAATGTGAGCAAGGGCTGTGCCTCCGTGAGATAACACAAGGATGGTAGGTCCCCAGACTCACTGGTAACGAGTTTTAAGTTTGTCTCATGTATTAAAAACACCTTTTAAAACCTCCTCTTTACAAGAGAATACCATTAAAACACTAATGCATATCAAGAGGAGTGCTAGTCCAGAGGGAAATTCAGTGCTTCCAGGCTCTCTGGGAGAAGGCAGCTGCCTTCACATCCCTATATTGCTGCATGTAGAATGTACCCCAAAGGAAGTACAATGTGCATGGCCTTCTGTCACTAGCTAGTGAAAACACATGGAAATGCCATGGTCCCACCACTCACCACCAAAGCATGTCCTATCAAATTTAATAGGTCATTACCATCTTCCTACTGGCTCCTCCAGTTCCCAGGGGAACCTCCCAGTGACTCACAGGGCATTTCCAGAAAGTCTATGGAAAGTCGTTCTCACTGTCTTTGTAATTCCAGAGGCTTTTAAAGCAATTTCTCCAAAGTCCTAATGCATTCCTCTACCATCCACTGCTTTGAACATGAGCACATTGTGTGGATCTTCTCCACAAAGCCTAGCAGGTTGTGCTCCTAGCACCTCCACCAGCAACCAAAGTTTTAAAGTCTTTGCATATGCTTGTTATTTGTGGGGTCTGATGTGAATGGACCTGGATGGTGGCAGTAGCCAGCATTTTACTTTGACAAGGTTCATATTAGCAGATCAAAATACTGGTTTTAAATATCTTAAAATATGTATTTTCATAGTAAATACAAGGCACTGGTCCAAGCCTTCTGTAGTCAATGAAATGAGGCACTTTTGAGAGATGAATTCGGTGCCATGACCTTGAATTACTCTCTATACACAGAGGAAAAATTGTGAATCTGTCACATAATGTCTTTTAACAACTTTTGTATCTCATATCAGTTTTGAATAGTATTGTCATATACATCTATATAAAAGTAATACGATACTATATAAAAAGTATATATATACACATACACATAGAATTCACAAATGCATCCCAAACATTTTTGAGTCATTTTCAAATTGCTGTATGCAGAGCAGGGATTTCAATGCTCTCTCAGCGCAATCCACAACAATAATCTGGTTTTTTTGTTGGCAGTCTTCTGAAATCTCCAACTGTATCTATAAAAGCAAGTAACTACAGACTGTCACTTACGCCTTGTAGTAGAAGGAAAACCTACACTGATCACAGGCAATACTTTACCTGGCATTTGGGTGGTCTCAGGGGTGTAGAAAAGGCTACAGAAAAATAGTCTTTTTAATCACATAAGCAGTGTTTTTCTCGAATCACAGGTAAGAAACAGTGGAAATTTTGTCTCTGATTAGCAGCAGCCTAGGCTGAACACCCACCAAAAAATACTGGAGGAAGTATTTTGGTGGGGAAGCTGCAACACCAGGAGAGACATTTGCCCATTCACAATTTTGACTTTTTAGGACAGTCTTGACAATGTTTCACTATTTGCTTTTCCACTAGGAAGCATGGGAAAGTGGAGACCTCACATGATTTGAACACCTCCTGTGCTTCAGTATTCTCCTTTTCCCCTACTCTGCTCTTCACATCTCTTGGGATTTTCATCCACAGAAATTTTCACAAAAGTTTATTTTTTCTACCTACAGAAGCTTTACTCGTTGATGCAGGACCCATCTATTGAGTTGACATCATCATGTTTTCACAGCCTACTATGCCCAGAATCATCCTGGACCTCAGCAGGGATTTTGCTGGCTTGATAAAGCTAGTACTTAGAGGAATATGCTACCTTTGATAATAAATTAGTTCCTATTTTAAGTTTCTGATTAAGCTTTGGATAAGCATCAGAATAGGTTTTATCACTGCTACATTCAAATGCAGAGCAAGAATAACTTTTAAAGAGGTGGAAGCATAAAAATACAATATACTTTTCTTCATCTACACTGTCCCTGGAAGGGGCAGTGCTTACAGACACCTCTACTTGGATGGCTGGAAACAGTCTCTATTAGGGTACCTTTTAAAAATCTTCCAGGACAATTATCTGTTCTAATGAAGATTAGCAAGAATTTTTATTTTTGTCGTAAGGTGCACTGTTTATACAGTTTCAGTATATCAGGTCCTCTCTGTGCACACACTCACAATCCTGGCAACCCCAGCCAAGAAACACTGTTTTTCAGAAATGTAAGCTTACAGCTAGCAGCAAAGAGTCGTGCAAAAAAACCCAGACTGTGCAGAAGCACAACTTCTAAGTGCTCCACTATTTTCAACCATCAAAAAATTCTGTTAAAAAGCACAGAGATAGCACAAATATATATATATATATATTAATTCCTTAATTCACTTCTCATTTTAAACCCACTGCCAGTTTCCAGAGGTGCAGAACATGTTGCTCTAAACCTCCTAAAGTTCACTGCTCTGGGAAAGAAAGGGGAGGAACCATAAAAAGCCTTAGCTGGGGGGCAGCTTTTATACTCATGTTCAGGCCTCTAGTCAGTTGTCCCACTGAATGTAATGAGACCTCCTGCTTAGCTTGGGCTCTTATTTCCCTAGCTTGTGCCTGCAGCACTGTTATATTTTATAAGCCATATTAACTCACCTCTTGCACCAGAAGGTTGGGGCAGTGGCATACTGTCTAATAATGGAACATATTTGTTAATATTAATAGACATTTGTAAAACTACCACATGCCTTTAGCCTTCAAGTCAAAGCACAGGATGCTTGCTAGGGTTGTGAAATGTATGATGTAAAACTTGGGATGTTTTGGTTACAACATATCTCATTTATTTTTACTGTCATCACCCTCCCTGGTATATAATACCTGCTGCATGCAGAATGAAATATTGCAGATGTTTTCAAAATAATTCTGGGCTGGTGGAGAAACCAAAAGGTCTCTTGTGCCTAAAGTCTGGTTATTTTCAATTCAAAACAACTAGGCAACAAGGTTTCTGTGTGCTGGTATTTTAAAAGGCCTGGATTCCTTTGCACTGACTCACACTTGCACTACCCACCCAAAAACTTACCTCTGAGAACTTTGAGAGAGAGTCCAGCTATTTTAATACCTTCAGGATTCAAGAATGAAGAGTAAAAAGATAAAACTAGTTTCAACTATTCATTAGTTTTTGGTACTTCAAATAATTTGTGCAATGGCTTCAGGGGTTTAATTGAATCACTTTTCCCACCTTGTCTTAATTTTAATTATGCAGCAATCATTTTTACCAACCTGTGCAAAGGAAAATGTGACATATGACAATATACATTTACCTAAGCTCTAGGACTACTCTGACCTACAGGCAATTAGCTACTGCCTCCAGCACTCAAACGACCAATTAAAGAGTTAACAAAATGCCCTCCAAATCACCTACATGTTCAGATTTTAGGACTGCCATGAACATTATACTTCAACTGATATAATTTTTGACTGACTGATTTACTAAGTCTGGATTGGCTAAAAATCTAGAGCCATGCCTGTAAAACTGAAGAATCAGTTTTTATGAGGTGCTTTCACTGTCATTAAAGACGATCCCACCTTAGCCCTTTCCCTAACAAGACAATCTTGCAGCAGTCATTACAAGATGTGATCCCAGCTTGTCATCATGGAAAAAATGGCTTGCTAGGTCAATAAGGACTGCAATAAGTTCATCTCAAGGATGTAAGACATCCATCTGAACGGCTAGCAAGAAAAAAAAAATTAAAGAGCCCCAAAGATTGCTTTTATCAAAAATGTGGCTCCCAAAGTTTTACAGGTAGCCAATTTCAGAAATCCAGAGAGATTAAATTGGTAGTCACAAATGGATGCCTTTACATCTGTTCATGACTTACAGTGTACTAGTGAGCATTTCACTGCAGACAACAGATCATTAACAGCCAGGAGTGCACAACAAAAATGACCCCAAGACAGACAATTTCAAAGAAAAAATTATTCAAATGTGTTCTTGCATGGGAATAAGAGAGAACCAGGACACTGCTAATTACACCGAGGGAGAAGTGAAGGGTGGTAATCTGTTCAGGAAATCCCGAGTTCCAGTCCTGCAATAACTCAAGTTGTGGTTTTGTAATCTCCTTTCCTCCCTTCCTCAGCTGGCAATGGGGGATAACAATATCCCCTGGCATATATTATACATGGTGCCATGAGGACTGACATTCTTCAAGTGCTTTGAAAATGAGTGAATTGCCTGGGTGACCAACCAGAGTCTTGCATATTGGGTATTCTATAAAAATTTAGAAAAGCTCTGCCTTCTATGAGAAATATGGTTTCATAATGGTATCTCATACACGGAGGTTGATTTGCAAATCTGTCAACACTTTCATGCAAGAAAAGTGTGATTCTACAATGAAAAGTGCTGATCTATAAGATTGGTACAGACCTGAGACTTGTGTGCTGATTCTCAGATAAGCTGATGCTGTTTCTCTGAAGCTGATTGACATCATCTGTCCTATGGCCTTAATGCTTGGAAGAAACTTTCCTGGGTTTGAACAGGAAAAGAAGAATATTATTGGTTTTCCTGCTCTGGCTAAAAAGACCCAAATTCTGCCCAGATTTACACAGGTGAAGTCCTGCTGGCTTTGCAGGGCCCAGCAGATGCTTCTTTTCTGAATCTGAAAGAATACCAAAAAACTAGCCCAGTCTTTTGGATGCCATCAGAAACTGAAGATAGAGCTAAACAATCCAGAATGGAATATCTTTTCCACCCTCTGCACTTTCATTATTAAGACAATGCCCATAGGGCATGTTGGCCAAACAGCTTCACTACACAAACATGCGGTAAGGTGAAGTGAATGGCATCACAGAGATAAATGAATCAGACAGTCCTGTGACTTAAGGCTACTTGTCTTCTTGCCTACCATGTGGGAAACCAATGTCTGGCAGTAGCAACCTTAGCTCTCCTGTTTTCCAAGTCAGTGGCTGCAGGGAGCATCATGGAGGTGACACTCTTGGCCTTCAGGGGGTTGGGAAATCAATATTAGCAACATGAAGGACACTTAATGATGGAGTAAACAAAATGGTGTTCTAACAGTGGAGGAGACAAGAGGGAAAATAGGTAGTTATAAATGACCAGGTAGGAAAAAGAAAAACAAAACGAAACACAAAAAACCAACACACAAAAACCCCAATACTTTATTTTGTTGGCTGCATTTGCTGTACAGTCCAGTGAAAGAGAGTGAAAAAAAGCAAGTGTTTGACACCTAGAGCTACTTTGCTTTGAAAAATATGGAGATAAACTTAACAATGCAGAGTCGGGATTCCATAGGATTGTTTATATATGGCATACATGCAAATACATATGATTATGTAGAAGTGTGTCTGTGTGTAATGTAGCATTAACATCAATTCTTACAGCCTTATGAAATGATATATTAAAAAGAAAAAAAGAAAGAAAGGAAAAGCAAGCTAGATTTTTTTCCTCTCTTACAAATATGATGCAGTTTACAGAAGCATAGTCCTTTTTTAGGAAGAATTCTAAATGCATCATTCAAATATTGTTTGAGCTGAATACATGATATACATATCATGAATACATATAATCACAGCACAGTCTTTTGTAGAAGTTCTGAAAATAGCTCTGGAAAGAGCTGACCATGAGTTTCCATCTAAGGATTTGCATTTGGTTAACGTGTGTGAACCAACTCCATTCATCTCATCCTCAATGGGAACTATCCTGCCACTCCAAAACGCCATGGTGAAAAGTTTAGCTTGAACGACAGGAATCATTTACGTGGGTCTGATGTCAAGGACAGCATCTACAACCACCAGATTCAATTGTGGAAATGAATTGTGGAACCCTGTTCAGCTGAAAAATCCCTATAGGTTATGTACCATAACAGCTACTTTATTTGCAAACTGCATTCAAAAGCTGAGGAGCCTTGTGGATAGTTAAGTTTTAAGTTATCTGCTGAATTTCCTAACCCTTTTCCACTCATTCTCCTTTGGCAGGAAAGGTTAAGATTGCTGGGAAGGCTCCAACCTCTTTTTCTCCAGCTCGTCTTGCAGGATGTAGCGAGTTTCTCTTGCCTCTCCACATGCAGAGTGCTGGGGGTGAGGGGGGGGGGAGGTGAAAAGGAGGGAAAAGGATAAATCACCAAAAAAAAGGGCAATTAGTTGGGTAAGCTTCAAAATCTCTGCAACCACTCTCCACTCGGCTGGGCACGCAGGGCTGCTGGGAAGCATTGCACTGTAGTGGTAGGTCTGCGCCGAGGGTGTCCAGAGGTCAGAGGGGACATCACTGCCCTCTGCAAAACCTGTGGGAACGGGTGAAACTGGAGGATGCAGGAAGGGTGGCAGGGAGGGCTGAGCACTCTAAGTAGCATGTTTCCTAGGAAACCTTCGACAGCAAATATCACATTAGTCCTGCCTTGTGGCCCAGCTCATGTGATGTCAAGAACAATTTCTCACAACTCAGCTCAGAACGTTAGCGAGACTTGGTGAAATGTTCAGCGATTCCAGTCTGACTTTTCAGCTGGAAATGAAACAAGAAACCGAGGGTGTGTGCATTGTTTTGGAGTTTTGTGACAAATTCCTAACCAAACCTTTTATGTTTGTTTTTTTTAAAAAAAAACATTATGGTAGATTTCTCTCATAGCCTCACAGGTCTGTGGACACTAACTCAATTGCTATGTTCACTCTTAAGACACTCCATTTAACAAAAGAGATATTCCAGAAGTGAAAATAAGCAATATCATGGAAAGTCTTAGAACAGCTGGTTCACCGTTTAGCTCATGCACTGATTTAAAAAAGATCCATCATAGACTTCTGGCATTACAAAACTTCATTTACAACTATCCTTTCTAATTTCTGTCAGCTGCAGCCTGAAAATATCCATAGCCTAGAAGATTTAACAAAAAAAAGACACAAGCTCTGGCAGCACAACTCAGATACAAGATACACTTCAGCCTCCAAGAGGGCTCCCACCAGCTCCTTGGGTTGGGTCTGAGGACAGAGACGTAGCATTTTGCCTCTTAAGGCTGCACAACATTACATTACTGCAAGGACAATATTTGGGGGCCTCTGTGATACCACAGACCTACCCACAATGTACCTGTTCTGCACAGCTTATATTTTTCTTCCCTGAATTCTTGAAAACTGGCCCCACTGGAAGGCTACCATGCTGTATCATAGAAGAAAAGTCCCACTCTGCTGCCATTTCTGCCAGCTTCACATATGTGACTTCCATGGAGTTTCTTTGACTCTTAATTGTTTAAGAGAAAAGAGACTAAAACTAAAAAATCTTCCTCTGGTGACACACTTCATCTCATACTTAGTGAAATATAAAGACCTCTTTAATAGAAAGTAATATACTTAAGCAAATTAAAAATAGCCACACTAATTTCTTTTTAATCATAAGCTAACTTAGGTGTGTGACCTCTTTATTTCCTTTTGCTGTTCCTCATCTTCAGTGATTCGAGCCCTCACATCTAGGGGCTTTTTTCCCTTTCTTATTTTTTTTTCCTTCCCAGGGAAATGAGAAATAAGTAAAAAAAGAATAAGACTGCTTGAGGTACCTGAGAAACACCAGCATAGAAATAGGTCCATTGCTTCCTTTCATCCCATTTTAGATACAGGAGGCCTAATGGATCAGCTTTTCCTTCAGGAAAGCCAGAATTAAAGAGGTCAGGTCAACAGTGTGGGAATGCCTTTAAGAACAGTGTGGGAACGCAAGACTTCCTTATTAGCACGTTAATGTACTGAACCTGAAGCTCATTTAAACAAGATGCGGACAGCTGACTTCTTCCCTTCTCAGCCAAAGTCTGCTGTGTCCTTAGAGCTGCCTGATCCACCACGTGACAAATCTCCAAAGCCATGTGTTACTGGAAATCCCATAAAACAGAAGTACAACAGTAGGATTTACTGACCACTGTAAAGATTTCTCTTAAGATTCAAAAGCAGGGGATCTACAGGGGGAAAGCATGACATGAAAGGCTCCAGCTGAGATTGCAGAAGGTGAAGATATATCGGACTATTCAGCAGAAATGCAGTCCCTGCAAGCATCTTTGCAGGCAAACAGCTGTTACTCACAAAAGTGGTACCCGGCCTGCACTGCCAGCCCCTCATTCCCACAGCCCTGAGTAACACCATCCAGCTGGTGATGCACGCTGGGCTCTGTCCTCAGCTCTCCTGCACTCTCCTTTCAGCCCTGGTATCATTACATGTCCCTAATGTTTCTACCACCTCCTGAAGCTAAGGGCATTTTTGTGGAGAGATGGATGTGGTGAGGAGAGGTGGGGGCTGCCCCGCTTTGGGTGCAGCTCTTTCCTCCACCTTCACCCCAGGGCACAGCCCAGCTCCTCAGGGAAAGTGGGTTGAAGAATGGACCTCTAGTAAATACATTTTTAAAAATAATAACCACATTACTATTAACAGTAGTAATAATCATGGCTTTTCTAATCACACAGAAAACATATCTCTACTCTAGCTGTAAAATCAGGTACTCTAATCTTTTCCAGTTGACAAAAACATGCTGCTTTTTTCTGAATACTCTTTTCAAGCCTAGGCTCCCCCACCCTCACACACGCATACTGTACATATGTCGGATCACTGAGACATGTAAATGTTATATAGCCTTGGCTGTGGGGATGAAAGGGCTGAGCGCACCCACCTGACGCGCCAGCATCTTCAGAGCAGTCAAAGGAGATGGCTTTTCTTACATCAAAGTTGTCAGGTGAGGTTGTTTTCTTCATACTGCCATCTTATTCTTTTTTTTTTTTTTAAGTTAATTATATCCCAGAGCAGTAAACAGATCTTGTAAAACTTAGAGCGATTCTTTCTCGTACATTAAGGACCTGAACAAATGAAGATTTAAAACTCTGGTAATGCATAAATAGCTATATTGCATTTACCTGAGACACCAGGATAAACATGTCTTCTTTCTTCTCAACTCCCTACAAAAAAAATAATTCCTCATCCATGGGAGCTGCAGACTAAACCTTTAGGGTCCCTACCAGTGCATTTTCATTTGCTGCAGGACTAGGACAGAGACCGAAGAGCCAGATTAATAACAATGCAGACCTAAATAATATCTCAGTATCTTATAGATAAATGATTTGGAAAGAAATATCTGTTCTTATTGCAAGGAAAGATCTATAACTCACTCTTAGCCTTTCATCACTAGAAGGAATATATGCTGCAACTTACGCCAATCCATTATCTGTTCTTATTTTCCTCCGTACGTGTATTTATCTTGCTGGCTCACTCTTTATCAATACAGTCACCCGTGATCACCCAAGCACAAAGTTCATGTGAGGCCCAAGCCAGCCCTTCCATTTCGGTGGGAGTCTCTGCTCTTCCCTGACAGGCAAGAATAAGAAGTGCACAGATTGTTTTCATACTCTAACCTACATTTTTCCCTGCCCACAGCTAAAATCCCATCCTTGCGTGATGTCATTCTGTCGTGATGGGGCACTGCATGGTTAAAATGTGCACAGCATTGGTCTCACCACTGTAAAACTCAACAGAAGGGGCTGGAGCTGAGCTTTCCACCAAGCCTATACACATCCCAGCCTGGGGTTTTAGGTCATGCATATTTTGAATTCCAGCTTGTTAAAGTTACTGGCTTATGCACCCATCTTCCCTATACCTCCCAGAGAGGATCTAGGGATGCTTCCAGCCCTTGCCTCAATTGTTTCCAATCTAATATCGGGATTAAGATTTACAGCTATATCTCTTGCTTCCCAGCCCATGAGGGCAGTAACCCTACCACTATGCATTTCTTCTGCAGCACACCGTATTTCTTTCCCAGAAGAGCTACAATCCCTCTTGTACACACACATGGGCCTAGTGAAACCCGAATCTCTAGGATTTTGTGGTAAGATCAAGTTTCAGCATTGATAGTCATTCATTCACTAATTCATTCATGGAAAAAGATACACAGACTTCATCCTGCCCAAGTATGAAAGCTATTTTTTCCAAGGCGTTGCATGCTGCAACCAGCAACTGGCTGCCCTGTTTGGGACATGTATCCTTTGTAGAAGATTCCCTTATTACATCAGCTCAGACGACAGCTTGCAAGAAAGCTTCCAAATGGGAAAGCATACAATTTTTAGTTTGGCACTGGGATAATACTACTACTAATAAAAAGAGTAAGCATTTTCTGCTATAGCCTGGAAAGAGTTTGCCAGAAGTCAGGGTTTAGTATAAAAATAGCTGCATGTCCACATCAGTTAGTTTGTCTTGGAAACTTTAAAAAAAAAAATACATTTTTTGATAGCTTTACCCTGCACTGCCCAGCCACATTAAGCCACAGTAAACTACATTCTTATGGTTGTCATAACATTTTGCACTGTGTTGCTTGTGACACGAATAATCTATTAAGATATATAAGGTGCAAAATGCTGCATTTATGTCTCCAAGTTCCCACAATCTGCTCTAACAGCCCAGCACAATTACTGCCGGAGTGGTGCAGGAATGATTCCCTGCCACTGCCACAGCCGACCAGAGGGTCCAGGCCAGCGACTCTGGGCAGGCTCAGCCAGAGCCATCAGGGCTGCGGGAACCTGCCTTCCTCCCACTGCACTCACCCTCCTCCTCCCCTATCCCAGTCTGTCATCAATCTTACTAAAATGACAGCAGACAGATGTTAGCTTTGCAAAGATCAAATGAAATCTATGGCTTTAGGGCTGTTCACCAAGGAGCAGAGTAGTCTACACCAGACACGGGCACCAGCAGTCACCTCCTCTGCATCAACCCACCTCGAATCAGTTTGGCAGCCATCACAGTCATCTCTCCACAGGCAACCCGAGTCTTGAAATAGATTTTGACAAACTTTAATGCTTTAGCCTCTCCGTAGAGTTGTTTGGAGTTTTTTTATAGCAAGATTGCTCATTCAAAACCTTTTTGGGTGAGAGTTTTGAGTGCACTTTGGGCAATGTTGGGAGGGGGCTTGTGTTTGCAGTCACATTGACAAGCAGCTCAGGTGTGCACAGGAGCGGGGGCTCATTTATGTTTAGGACACTTGGCCTTTACATGTTTGGTAACCAAAATTCTGCTAGCAAAGGAGAGGGGAGCAAAAAAAAATTACTCCATGGCATAAATATGCTGTATGTGCCCTTGTCTCATGCAATTTCTTTACATCAATGTGCAGGAATATTTATCCCCAGTAGAAATGTTTAACTAATCTGGTAAATGTCAAGCCATATGGTGTACATTGTAAGGATTTCATCAGGCCTTTTTAACTCTTTGTAAAAGTCTCTCCCTCTCTCTATGCTTCCCCCTTTCATATTTTTGGGGATTTTTTTTCCTCTTTATTGCTGCCCTGCCAGAGCCTATGAGGAAGGAGATGGTGTGCACAGTGTTATTAACATTAGTTAGATCAGGGATGTGATGTTCACAGTCTATAACAGCAAACAATATTAGCCAGAAGTGTAAGTCGTGAGGCACCTTTACACTGGGTGAAGAGACATGCTGAATGCAATTTTTATCAGCAGTGACCTGCTGAAGATCACTAATACTTTTTTTAAAACAAACTGTCCACCCCAACCTCATCTCTTATCGTTTCCTTTGAATAATCCAGTCTTTACAACAAATAAACTGCAGTTCTGCGACACTTTCAACTAAAGGAAACGTTTCTGTACTGTAACTATATAGTGTATCTCACAGAAAGATAGAATGCAACTTACAATAAGCAATATCAAAAAAGAATAAACCGTTATGCTCGTGCCAATCCTTATTCATGGTTTTATAACAAGATGTATCTGTTTTCTTCCTATAAATCTTGACTCTATTTTTGGAGTTTGCAAATAATGACTCCAGTCTTTGGCTGACTGCCACTTCTGTGAAAAACTAGAATAGCCACAGTGCAAGCCTATAATATTAAAAAAAAATAAAATACAACAGAAAAAAGAGAGGGATCTTGCTGAACAGTGTGTATTCCCTAACAGGACAGACTGTTCAAGATAGTGATAAGTGATGCAATTGTGCGGGACGTGTTAGAGAAAGCAGGAGCAGGTTAGAAATTTGGCTGAACTTCCACACCTGTTTCAGAATTCTTTTACCTAAAACAAATTGCAATGGCCTGTACCTACATGGGCCTTTTCCTGCATCACCAGCAGATGCTTGCACCCAGCAAGCCGTGAGCAAGTTTGGACTCCTCTACTGGGCACCACTGCTGCCTTTACATCTCAGGGGCCACTGAACCTGCTTTTAGCATATGTCGATGGAGACAGCCTCTGAAGGCAAAGGATTATAGAGCATTTACTGCTATAGTACAGCCCAGAAATTAAAAAAAAAAACCGACAGGAGAAACTACCACCTTCATGCATAGCCTCCAGACATTTTAGAGTGGCAGAAGGCTAGGGAGGGGGAGCTGCAGGTCAAGGAAAGGATAGGATCTGGGTGGCTGGGAATGGGGAGGGAGAAAGAGGAATGTAGTGAAGGAGGCAGAGAAGGAAAATGAGGGAAATGACAGCATTCAGATAAATTTAGCTCTGAATCCAAACTCTGGGGAAAGGGAAGGCATTTCCTGCCTGAAACCTCTGAACTTCCTGAGATTCCCCCATATCACGAGTGATTTACCTGTAAAGAAAAAGAGGGAGAAAATTGAAATAAACAATTCTCTGCTGTTTAAACAATCTTTCCATCCAACTCCCCCAGGGTCAAATCTTCAGGCACAAGGAGAAGAAGGAAGGAAGGAAGGAAGGAAGGAAGGAAGGATCACTTTAAAGAGAGGATCTTTACACAACTGCATTAGCCCCAGTTTTCATCAACGTAACAACAGTATATCAACTGTTAACACAAAGTGCTTTCCTCACATACCTGCCAGTACCCTAACTCCAAAATATTTATTGGTACATTATACTTCACATTTCATCATTATTAAGGATATTGGCGAGTAATAGTACGACAGTTACCAGTGTAGTTATCTGAGCTTTGTTCTGTGCAAGCATTTTGGGAAAAAGAGAGCAAGGCAAGGCTAAGTTGTAAATACATTTTAAAAAAAGAACAAGATGACAAATATTAATAATTAATCAGATGCACTAGTCCAAGACTTTTACTGTAAAAGCTATGAGATGAACATATCTATTAGCCATGTATAGTTTAAAAAATAGATTTCTCACACTAATGTGTTTCTAATAACAGCATTATCTGGCTGTATAGACAGCTTATGCCTAAGCAGCCTCTCAGTATTCAGGAAGTTGTTGACAAAGACTTCTACAATAGCGTCTGTGATTTTGTGCTATTTCCTTTAATTGAACCAGTAAGACCTGCACGCCTGCACTCCTGACCTTTGCTCAGAAGGCTAATTTGAGATTAGGGTAGTCTGAAAGTTAGAAAGAGGGAGCGGATTTTTAAAACACAGGAACGTTTCTATAGTAATAGAATATTAAGATAAATTTCAGTACTAGGATCCTTTCAGCCCCAAACCACTTTGCTCTTAAAGGGATCTTTGGAAGGACTTTCATGAGACAGTATAGAATCTTAATTTCAGAAAAGTTAAACTCACTCAGCTTTGTCTCTCTGCTGAGTGTTTTAGGGGCTGTGATAAAGATGATACCCATGACTTGGAGTCCTTGGTGTCTTTATAGCTACCCAGTAGGACATTCAGAAGTCCCTTAGGAAAACTTACAAAAAAACATAAAATATGTCATGGCAGATAAATGATTCTTTGTGATTCTTATATTATTCTGGTCTAGTACTGAAGTTTGCCATACTTAAGCCAGGTATAGCAGCCAGGGAATGAATGAGGCAGGCTCCTTGGTGGGAAAAGGAGACCCTGAGTGATTTGGGAGAAGATAGGAAAAAAAATGTTTTGATTACAGCTATGAATATTTTGCCAATATAGTAGAAAGATCCTGCTGTGTGACTCTATGGCAAAATACAGAAGAATGACTAAGGCCCAAATAAAAAATGAGACCAAACTGCAGGGGGAGTGTGTGTTTTTAATATGTGTGGATTTACTCCATGTGTTCTTAGGCAGAGTGATAAACAAATAGAGGAGCTGTCTGAGGGGCTGACCACAACACAGGATCCAGCATCTACTCCTGCCCTTGCCTCTACAGGTCTGTGGCTGCAGGAGTGCCTGGATGTGCTGTGCCTTCAGTCTCACCAGACTACATGTGAGCCAGCCTTGATTTAAAAGAAAACCTAGAAAAGCTGATATGGAGTTTTCTTCTCGGATTTCCCTTTCCCCATGCACTCCATAAGTCACCAGCTTACATTTTCTCACGCAGGGGCTGGAGATGCAAAGGCGTGCTTTTCACTGGGAAAAAGAGGCAGGAACGAGCTGCTGTGCTGAATCTGTACCCCCTACCATGTAGAGAGGGGACAGGATGAAAAAAAGGAGCTAGAGACCAGTTACGTTAACTGCACTGCCCTGCTGCAGTGCTGTATACAGAAAACTCAGAGTCAGAATAATATATTTCCCTCAGCTGTAATGTTCGAATAGGGCTGATTGTGCTGTCCTATACAAGGACATTCACGAAGTCAGGAGGAGTGCAGCTGTAGGTAAAAGACCTAAGAGTTGCTGCTGCAACATGGATTTAAAGGCTGTTCCCTCTATTTACACATGTAGATATTGTAATGCTGCTATGCAAACAGTCCTCTGTGGACTTTTGCTTGTGGATTTTATTATAACACATTCCCGACTAAGAACGGCACCTTTCCTCTGCAATATCTGCTGTTGTGCCCTTTATGCTTTACCTTCTGTCTCTCTTCTGGTTTTGTTACTTTTCTTGCTGGCAGGATTTAAAAAGTAGGAAATGAACTTTCCCTTCTCTTCTCTAAGTGATGCTCACGGCATGTGAGCTGCAGTTGCATTGTATTCCCTGAACTTTGCAGCCACTGGAAACACGAACAGTATGTCAACTTGTTCCTGTCTTTGCAAGAGAATTCAAGGTCAAGCTGACCAGTGAACTCTCATATTTAAACAGAGTAAGTCAATGCTCATCTGCAGCACCGAAACTGCCTCTAGGAAGGATGTTAACCCTGTGCTGGGCCTCTAGACAGTGCAGACTGTGTCATGGCTTTTAAAGCACTTTTTTGCTGCTGCCAATAAGAGCTGGACATACTGCATATGTCTACTGGGCCTAAACAAGTGTCCCTTCTTTGGATGTGTGCCGTGCACGGGAGGCCCTCAAGGGGTTAATACATGCCATTCCTGAGTTCAGTGAAGGGACAGGGAGAGCCAAACAGGGGGAATTTCAGGATGTTAATAGCCTCTTCTCTTCTGATTGGCCCAGAACAAATGCAGGGTACAGTAAATTGTCCTTGTCAGCTTAGCTCACATGATGATATGCTTTATTTCTAGACATGCCTTGAATCTGTCCCTTGAATTTATGTTCAGAAAATAAACACTTCCAGACGGCAATAAAGCATTCAGTTTGTAGCTGGCTGTTGCACAGTCTTAAGCCAACCAAAGCCATTTTCTTTGGAGTTTCTAGAGCTTGCAAAGCTTCAGTTCTGTGCTCCTGCTTCCTTCAGTTCCTGCTTGCATTAGCAAGTGCCCCTCCTTGGACTTGAGGGGGATGCCCCAACTTACTTAGGAAAGCTCCAGAGAGTACCACTTGGTTTCCATGAGGGTACCATCCTGAAAGATGACATCAGGCCACCTCAAGCATGCAGACCAACCCTCTCATCTTCTATAGCAGGCAACACTGAGGGAAAAGGAAAGAAAATAAATATTTTAATGACATCAAGTTGCAAAATAAAGATATCAATGATTCAGGATATGAATTTCCTACCATAAAAAGAGTAAATTAAACAGCTGTTACATTTTTGTCTGATGTGGCTAAGGAAACAACTGGTGGCTGGCTGATTTACTGATTAGGAAGGTTGTATGCAATAATCTCCAGGTGTTACTGATAAATGTCCAAATAGAGCTGTAGTGTTTGTTTGCAACCAGTAATTTTATGGCTATCCTTTCTCTCCTCAGTTCCCCTCAATAGCACCAGTTTATAACTGCATAGTTACAGTATAGGGGAGTTTGGCAAAAATCAATGGTAAATACGCATAGGAGACAACAAAAGAGCAATACAAATAGAAAAAGCCTTGTTACAGCTTTAGTTTATTAGAGGTGTGTGGATATTAAAATGCTTTCTTCTAACCTGAAGGCACTAGAAGAAGAAATACTGACTTATATCTACCATTTCTAGGGTTGGGCAGCCAGCACCCAAACATTATACCTGGAACATCCTTGAAGAGCCCTGTGCATAGGTGTTTTTCATTTTTCTCCCACATGACACAACACAAAATTTCTGCTCATGCCAATTCCTACTCAAAAAAGCACCCACATAGGATCCCACACAGAGCCAAAAGCAGCTTGTCTGTCATCTGAATGTTTCTGATAGTGAAATAATTTTATAAGAAGTCTGGAGAACAGCAAGGGTACCTTTCTGTTCTAGATTACAAACTCATTAGGAGATAAGGATGCAAAAATAGGAATTCTCCAGGTGACAGGTGGAGCTGGAGTAAGCTCCCACAGACTGCTTGTTGCTGAGAACAGCTTCCTGCTGCAGTGCCAAACTGGCCAAAGAAGGGCGTGGCCACAGAGGTGCTGGATCTCCCACCCTACAAGTGGGGTAATGGGTGGCCAACAGACCTAACATGCAGTACCAGCACAGAGGCTGGTGGTGGGGGACATTCACTGGGCAGTTTCCAGACAAGACACGCACTACAAAGCACCTGAACAGGGAAGGTTCCATTTCTTTTCTTTCCACCTCCAGCATCAGGCCAGACACCTCCCATGCAGCAAGGATACGGAAAACATTCTCATAGCTGGCTCAGCAAGGGTGTACAAAAGCTTTCACAATTTCATAGGAAGCCAAAGTGCTTCCTTTGGCTTAACACACACCCCCCTTCTTTTTCTCTGTCTATCTTGCTTTCTTCTGTTTCTCATTCGCTCCCATTCCCATCCTTCCCTTCCTCTTCTCTTCCCTTGATCTCATTCAGGGACTCCAAAGGACTAATTCAGCACAGCACTGGCAAAGATAAGTTAAAACAATGAGCAGATTTGCAATTAGGGAGAGTTTTAAGGATTGGGAATCGCACATGTTTTACAGTCATCTCTTGCAGGCAATGGGGACGTTATCTTCCGTAGATGCAGCTCCTTCCTTAGCTGCCACAGCCCCACCCTTGGGCATCAAGTGAAATTCCACATTCACACTAAAGTGCTGTCGTATTTCAAACATATCCCATTGAAAAAAAAAAGAAGTTAAAAATGTATGCTGTACTTTGGCCAGGGCTGATTATCAATGGTGTACATGCCTTTAAAATCCTTTGTTAATGAGGTATCCCTATTACCATAATCAAACATGCTTAGAAACTTGTCACAGATAAGCAAAATTCTTTACATTCTTTGCTCTGCTTTCTTTTGGTATCTCTTCCCCATCCCCCTCAGTGACTGCTTAGCTTCTGAAGGTTAGGGACCAGTAGTGCTGGAAATTAAAGTCCTCTGTTTACCCATACAAGCAAAGAAACAGTCAAATCTTCCTTAGTTTACTGCAGAAATGACCTGAACAGTGACCTGAAGAGACCACCCTCTTGAGAGAGGAGAGGTTACTGAGACTCCACACAGAATCTGCTCAGGGTATCCTCTGCAGAGAGGCAGAGAGAGAGAGATTGCAAATCATCCAAACTGTGCCAAATTATGTGTGAAGGTTTTGTAATGCAGACTACTGTCCACTAGGGATTAAATTAAGAACATCAAACCCAACACAGAAAGAATTTCATTTTATCCTTAAATTCGACTTGCAGTGTTTTATTTAATGTATTTTATCAACCCCTGTGTCCCAAAACACCTCGCCACCAGAAAATACCTAAATATATTGGGCAATTTGTGCAGAGGGCCATACAAATTTAGCATGAAAGACTCTTGCTTTTAATTTGTTCATGCAGAACATGGACTCAGGCAGCCACTCAGGCAGCCATTCTCCTTCATTCCAGAAACCACCTCTTCTCCCTGTGTTTACAGAGTACCTGTTTAAATAGCAGAAAAACTTGATTTAAATGTGAGTGGTCTGACATGAATCAAGTGATTGATAATTAGAGCAAAGTAAGAAATATACTCAGCTCAGACAGGGGAGTTTGCACATTCACTACATGTCAGCATCCGCCGCTTCTTATTCTGAGACTGGACCATTTCATCTGAAATTACAAGCCACAGAAGCATTTTTCATAATTCTGACTGCTTGTTACATAAATATACATCTTATTTGGGTTTTTTTAAATCTATGAACAAAGGTTCTGTTTTACTTTAGCCTTTAACATACAGATTTTCTTAATTTTAGATTTGAGAATGCTTCTGAGAGAGATTTAAAAAAGAGACAACCTGCAAGGGTAGGAAAAAAAAGACTAAAAATCTCCCATGGAAAAGTGTGAAAACTGTACATTTTTAAATGCATGCTATTTGCCTGGTACTATTTGATGGCTGCATCAGGGCTATGATAATATATCTACTACATTCTTAGCCCTTCCACAAGAGGGAAGGACACTTAGCTGCACTGTAGGAAGCATAATTAGTCAGAAACGGTATTTATTGCCTTTTTTGAAGTGTGGCAATTGAGGCCAAGGTTGTAAGGTCTAGTCCTCATGTTGCCTGGTTGGCTTTCAGACCTGAAGCTCCCCAAGTCCTTTTGTTTTGATGACATCGAGAACTTTTCAACTGCAGCTTGACCTGGTGTGGAAGGAAAGGAAGAATTTCTTCCGCCAGGCAACAGGCACCACAATTAAGACTATGTGAAACTTGTGAATTCTCAACAACCCATTTCCCAAAACAGCTTTCTCTGAAACCATCCTTTTCCAACCTGAGAAGAGCAAGTAAATACTGAATATAACTTCATGTTATTTGTGAGAGTAATGTATTACCACTACCTTGCAGCTAGGAAACTGAGGCATAAGGATTTAATTATTTGCTTACAGTCACACTAAGAATCTGAAGTAACTCAAGTTTTGATGTCCTGAGGACAGCTCCTTTACTGCAAAACCACACTGACTTCTCTGCAGTTCTTTTCTCCAAGAAAACAAACAAACAAACAAACAAAATAAAAAACAACCAGAAAAAAAACTCCTCCAAAATCCCAAAAGACTAAAACAAAACAAAGTCTTGGGCTGGTAGATAGAAGGACAGCGCAAAATAAAAAACCGAGGAAAATTCACGCTTCCGAATATATGAAAATTTGATTACTAAACTTAACAGAATGCTTGTAACCAGAGCCTAAATGTGTAAAGTAAACAGAATATATCAAGATAAGAGAATATTGCCCATGTATATGTAAATATATTTATACTTAATATTAAACAATAACATTCCAATTCTCCAACTAGTAAGATAAACTAGTTAAACTTATTCACCAAATATGGGTACTCATTAGCACTCTCACTTTGGTGGCTGTGTATCAATAAATGTGTGAAGAACAGCCACTGAAAATGGACATGTTACTCTAGAAAGTGAAACAACTTGTATAACATGATACTATATCATTAAAACTCTTGATACTCATATCATCCTCCATACTGATCGATTATGACTCATGACCTTGTATGGCAGTAAAATTCTATAATTTTAGATGGTGAAGGACCCAATCCTTCTCTGGAGTTCTGATCCAAAGCATGGTTTGAGATTGGCTTTTGCCTGAACAACAACAAAATGCTCATGCAAGGTTTCGCAGATTGGGCCCTATAATCCGACAAAGTGTTTGGCTGCAATACTGCCTCTTGAAAAGTCAGCGTTTGCCAGGAGTTACCACACAATTATAGGGATGACTGTAGTATCTCCAAAATTACAGGGATGACTGTAGTATTTCTGATAAGACAGTGTGGGAACCGCAGGTTAATGGTATCTCTTAACAGTGATGACTGTAATGTAGGTTAATGGGATCATCTTTTCTTTTCCCTGGGAGAATACATGAATTCTTCCATTCACTGACATTATTTTTAGTAGCAAATGAAGGATCTGATTCAGACCTGGAGGTGTTTTAACCAGGAGGTTTGTTTTTAGTGGAGATCCCATTCAACTAACTGAAACCAAAACCAGTACGATTTCTCTGAGGAGTGGTGAGGAAGGCTCTCCATACACACCAACACTGGTTTGCCCCAGGGTGTTTAGTGCTGACCACATCTTGGAAAGTTCATCTGGGCTCGTGCCACAGCGTGCCCTGACTGCATTCCTGGTGCCAAATACTGACACAGCCCACTGAACTGAGCCAAAATCCTTTATGCACTGAAATCCACCACGTGGGACATCAGGAGTTTTGTAAAGTACTTTTTGGGCTCACGGTTGAAGTTTATCATTGATGTGAAGGCAGATCCTTCCAGCCATGTCCCCGTGCCTGCTTATTCCTGCACTGCCCACCTTATCCTGCCCTTCAAGCCTTGCTGGTGAGGATGCTGGAGAGCACGGGCTGTTTGTCCGTACGAAAACTAAACTTTGCTGAGTTATCAGAACAAGGCATGCCTGGCTGTCAGCTTATCAGCCCGAGGAGAGAAAAAAAAAAGAAAAAAGAGTGAAAAAGCACACAGCTCTCCCTTCATTTTTTATGCACACTGATGAGGCCAAGGCAGGCAGCTGAAAGGGCAAGAGGATGGACAGTTTTGCAGTGGCAAAACATCGTCACCCTCCTAGCATAGCCCTCAGCACTGCTTTCCAGGCAGTTTTGCTGGGCACTGATGAGCACTTCAGCTGGCACCCCACACCGAGGCAGAAACAGCCTTTCAAAGAGGATCCCGTCTGCCCTTTTCTCCTTTCACCTCCTCCTCTTGCTCTTTCTATTTCTCCCCGCTGTAACCAACAGCTCACCCAGGGTGCTGCATCGCCAGCGTCGAGGACCATGGCCGGTGGTCTGCCCCTGCGGTAGCCCCATTGGCGAGCAGGGCTTTGGCGGTGTGTTAATTGCCCGTCGGCCGCCCGCCAGCCCCGTCTCCCATTTACTGATTTCCGACGTGACCCGCGTGAGCTCGCGAGCTCGCCGGGTCAGGGCTCGCAGGGGCGAAGTTCAAGGGCACAGGCTGGTACAGACATATAAACAAGGGAATGGTATGTAAGCAATAAAGACATAAAGGTTAGGATCAGGGCTAGCAGTACAATAAACAGCTGTGATAACCCGGTTTGTTTATAGATAAAGAATTTACTGTAAAATCCGCAATGCACAGGATACATTTGTTAACACTTTAAGAGACGTATATTTTTAGATCCTTTTTTGTCGTTGTTGTTCTGTGTACTGAGCACATGTCTCCAAACATCCTTTTTGTTTCTACTTTCTTTTAAATCAAGCCCAGGAAACGCATGCTTATCTCATTAGCAAGAAATCTTTCCCTTCAAAAATCCCTTCGAACAAGCAAAGGCTGTTCCACAGTTTAAAACTGCTGCTACAACAAATTCAGAGGCAGATAGCCCAGTCCTTAATAATTACAGCTTCCTATTAAAACACCCATGTTTCAAGCAAGGAACATCCATTTACATCCCACTTTTTCTAATTTAGTTTTAATAAAAGTAAGTAGACAAAGTACAATTTCATTAGGGCTCTTGTAAATTTTGCACAGTGTATGCTTTGCCAACTTTTCTTTTAAAATATATTTCAGAGTGTAGCCAAGCATTTTGCAAAATTACCACGGTGCTTCTTAACTGTCCTGTGAGGCTCCCATCAGAGGTACAATATATTGTACTGTAACTATTGATCCAAATGGCTACATTTCTAAAGCAGAAAATGATTGTGTAGTGAAAGCAGTGCAGAGGTGCAGTAAAATGCCCTCAAGTATATAAAGACATAAAGATTAAAGTCACCCTGCAGATTCCCTTTAACTCCTCCAAATCCACTGTGTAATGTGTTCTTTTAGGATAAATCAAAAACTTTGTACAAATTAACATGACAGGTGCCAGTGTTCATAAACAAGACTGCTCTTCACCACTAGAAGGCTCCAGGAAAGTTTACTTTATTTTAAATACATGCAAAAGCTGTTAATTAAATTCCCAGATGTCAAAAGAACATCTGAATATCTAGAAGGCAAAATAACACCCCAAAATTTGTCAGCCAGAACACGTATTCAGGATAAGAAATTGAGACTTCAGTACACAGGATGCTCTAGAGTGTTAATACCAACAATTTTCAGTTCTGTGGTTAGTCTTCAATAAAGTTTAGATGATCTAAAAAAGAAAATACATAGAGGGAGTCTGTCATAGACACTTTCTCCTCCATAGCACCAAAGTGCCCTTTTAAAACTTTGTAATACACTTTTTATCAGCATAATTGTTAGTAGCACATATGTTACATACGACTTGTAAAAAGCATTTGACTGCAGGACAAATATACTTGCCTTTGCATTGCTTTCACAGTCATTCTTGGGATACTTTCCAATACCAGCCATCCACAGCACCTTTAACCTTCTCCTAATGACAGCAAAAAGTGGGATACATGTTGGAGGTGTGGGACAGGTCTCCTAACACAGTTGAACACCACAATCAAGCTCAGACTATGAGCAGGGCTCTTCGGCTTCTCTTCAGCCTAATTAATGAATAATAATAGTATACTAATAAACTATATCATTTAATGCCTGCTCTGAGCCAGTAGCATCAGTTGCAACTTCTTCTTTGGCCTGCTTCTGCTTCCAATGCACTCAGTGGATAAACACTGAAGGTGAAATATTTGCACCAGTCAAGCTGATGGTCCAAATTCTTCAGGATTATAAGGGAACTGGTAGATCCTAAACAGATTAATGCTTGAAGGAAAAAAACCTTTCAAACCCTGGCTCCTGGCTGCTCATGTACACAATTAAGAGATTTTGTGTCTGTGTGTACTTCAGGAGCTCTGTCACTGAAATAATCAGTTGATCAAAACATTCTTATAAGTCAAATTCTGGCCCTCTCTAGCTCTGGTCAAAAGACAGATGGATGAAAAGGCATTGCTAATGCAAACCCGTATCATGCCTGGGGCCTTTCCCCTGCACAATTATCCCGCCTGGATTATTCCTTCAGGACTGTGACTGATTTACACACTACAGGAGTGTATCTCATCTGTGAAACGAGCTCAGCTTTTTAATTATTCTCTGCACTGCGGTATCACCCACAGGGTTTTGGTCAGAGCTGCTGTGCTCGGTACTGCACATTGCAGGAGGACAGGATGGTGCCTGCCAAATTGTTTCCCATCTACCTCACAAGTTGGGCAAAGAGAGGTAACACAAAGCAATTGTAAACCAGTTATAGTTTAAATAATAAGCAGTTGTCATACCACTCTACCTGTCTTGCCATCTTCAAGGGTTTGGAGGAGTCACTGCCCAAAAGGAGTTTGAAGAAGAAGGCTTGGTGTAGGTGTCTGTGGGGAGCATAGAGTAAAAGCCTGATGGTGCTGGCCAAAATTATTTCCTAAAATCATAAACAAAAAACACCATTTAAGGACAGGCTCTGACAAGGACCACAAGGCTTTAATGTGGACTATGATAGGAAGGAGACAGCAGATGGAAGCGACAGGAGATGGCACAGAGGCTACAGCAGTTTCAGTTTTACCTGGACCTGGGGAGAGGGGCACCCCACTGCCTACTGGAGTGGACGCAAACGGAGCAAAGCAAAAGCACAGTGTGTGGGCTATCCGTCTGCAAACACCCTTACACACCATCCATTACAGGTGCAGCAAGCAGCTCTAACAAGGAATGAGTTTGCAACAGGCTTGGTCTTTACAACTGTACCTTCACTATCATCAAGGCAAAAAACCCACCACCACCACCACAAATAAAACAAAACCCTGCAAGGTTAACCATAATTTATTTCCAAAGACCTCAGTCACTACCAATGCATCTGATCTGCAGAGAAAACTGTTTGAAGCAGAGTAGCATGCCTGTGACTGTCCCACCATGGCCACCCTCACGCTGAAATCTCTGGACTGAGTGGGAAGAAGCAGAGAGGACGCAGACAGGTTGGACAAGACACCTCCAAGTCCAAACTCTGGCAGCTGCTTTCATCCTGTGCATCTATCTGAGGAAGACACTGCTGGAGGGGACCTTCGCTGGCCACAGGAGGCATCATTAGAGCCATGAGCTGGCTTTCAAACGACTGGGTTTGCACTTAGAAGCAATGAAGAACTGTAAGAAGGAAGAACAAAAAATAATGAACACACAGTTCTGGTCTGCTTAGACAGGTAATGTATGGAGGGGGTCACACATGCATTGGAGGCTTGCAATGCGTTTGCTTTCTGAAATTGGTGGTGCCAGCTATTAAGTGACAATTATCTGTGAATTCAGATTTACGAGATTCCTTGCCTTGCCAATAAAACCAGGAGGAAATAGAGAGATGTCCATAAATGACATATTTTCATGCTTTGTGCAACCTGTCCCTGCAAAGCACTTTTGAGCAGCTAAGCAATTTACATCTAATAGCAAAGTGGTTTTTAATCAGTCAGATCAATTTGTGAAGAATTGGTGCATTAGGTTTAGCCATATAGCAGAGATCCTTATAGCAAAGGTTTAGAAGTAATTGCTCCCTGACCCACTGAACACTGTATTACTATAGAAGTTTGTATTCTATTAAGAGTTAATAAGTGACCAAAATCTAGACTAATACATTGTCAGGGTTCATTATCATTACAGATTCTTGCTATTTTTCCAGTGCCTTTTGCTCTGCCCTTCTTCCTACATATGGAAAACCTATATCAAGATGGTTGTCATGGCAATGAAAAGATATGCATGTGTCTTATCTATCTATTTAAATACCTTCTTATGGTTTATAACTACCATAATACATCCCTCCAGCCATGTTCATTGCTAATTTAGAGCTAGCCCAGTGTGTCTGAGGTCAGTGATACCATCGAAAGCATGTTGTCTAGACAACTCCAAAGCTACTGTCCATGGGGTAATTGTTTAATGCAAATTAAAAAGTACAGTGGTGACATGCTCATCCATGACTTGCACAATCCGCTTGTGCCAGGGTTGGGCCAAGTCTGTAATCACATGGCCAGCAAGAGCGTTTTTTTGCTGCATCTGCTAGCCAGGACTGCATTGGTTTGATGGTCCTTTTGGTCAGGCCTGAAGCTGGTTTGAGATGAGGCGGATACTCTAAAAAGAGACACTGAAAAATCTGCTCTGTGTGCACGTGTGTGTGTGTAGGCATGTGCCAACTTGAGCATGTGCAGTTTTAGAAAATTGAACAAAACCTGCCAAAATAACTCCCCTCATCTAAATTACTCATTTTTGGAAGGGTGAATGAAAGCTCCCATTGCACCCAGCATCATGGCATGAGCGCATAAGCAAGTTGAGTTTGGTACCAAGGGCCTTTTGGAAAGGTACTAAACTTTAAAAACAGTTTGGTGGAGATGTCAATGGGTTGGACTCAAATGAACCAAACTTTCTACCTACCACAAATCTAAGGCTTTCCTTTCCCCATGTCTTTGTATTTCAGATATTTGCATCAAAACACAGTGGACTGAGAGCACTCTTTGAGAAGATCGCATGGAAGACAAGGAAATACTTTGCACACAGAACAGAAACCGCTCTTCGTCAGCAGAGAGAGTAATACCTTCATTACCCTGCTTCCCTCTTTCTTTTATCTTTTTCTCCTTCAGGAGTTCATGCTTGGCTGCTACATTCAAATGGCTGCAAAGGTAAATATGGCTATTACTGCATAAATCTATAATGCACACAAGGCAGCGTGCAGTCTGAAAGCACAGAGAGAGGTAACAACAACAAGCACCATGAAAGGCTATCTCTGAAATCCAAAGAACCAGGCTCTTCATTCCTCTTTGATCTCCCTGACTTAGGGTTGTGGCTTTTCAGGATGTCCACAGATTAAAACTACTTTTTCAAGTACTTCAAGATCTACTAAGGGTTTATTCTCTGGCAAATTGTATGCTTGTGCTACCAGAGATTGATAACAATATTGGAAATATTTAATAATTTGGTAATTGACTGATTTGTTATCAGTATTTGAATCGCATGATGACACAGATTAGAAATGTATTTTTCCTCAAGATAATTTATATTTGTATTAACAGACTGATGAAATGCCACTTATTTCTGCAGCAGTAAATCAGGAACCATTTCCCCTGCCAATACAGTGAGACAATGTTTACGTGCAGGACTACATTCATTGTTTGACTAATCTGTAAGGGGTAGATTTTCTATTGCATTTCAACAGTTCATCTACTTCAGACTGTTGTGAACTTTCTAAAGATGTGTTTTCACTTATAATAGCAGATCTTGAAGTGTAGTAATCTGGAATTGAAGTTTCAGTGACAGATTTATTCAACTAGCATTTTGCATGAGGCATTACTGCAAACATTATTTTATAAGTGTGAGTGCGTGTGTGAGTGCATAAATATATTATACATATATATATATTTATATATTTATATATATA
>NW_010162032.1:3243-48002 GCF_000695765.1 Mesitornis unicolor | reverse complement strand
TATCTGTATCTATATCTATATCTATACACAGCTACACTTTCTCCTTTCTCCTCCTTGGGTATAGTCCCCCAGTTACTGACAATTTATAGAAAGCAGAATTATACTGTAACTTCGAGTCCTTGATATTATTCCATTAATTTGCCTAGCTACTCCTTGAACACAGATACACTGTTGACTTTCACAACATCCTGGGACAGAGATTCTGTGATTTAATTATACATCATGTGAGTAAGTACCTTCCTCGGGTGCCAGACATTAATTTCTTGTTGGTAACCATGAAGGACTATTGCCTATTCACTTTTTCAAGTTTATGTGCTAGAAATCTGTTTTGGAGTTAGATCTCCAAATGTTCCAGGAAAGTGATCTCATTTAAACAGAAAATCACAGTCACAGGAGGACATATATTTGTCACTATTATACTGGTGCCCACTCCTTTTTAAAAAAAAAAAATTAAAAACATGCCACAGGGTTGCTAGTTTTAACATTTTATAACATAATACTTTTTAATGTGGATTCATCATGGCTATTTTTAATTTTGATTATATTGGTGTTGATTTTGTTTTGTTTGGAAGCAAAACTTTAAAGCAGAAAATTCATCTATTTCCCAAATTTTCTGAGGTTATCAAGGTATTATAATTAGTTTAAACTCACTACAAAAACTAAGGTAAAAGCAAAAATGTATTTTAACCTTACTAATTTCAGATTTTTATAGAACAGCAACGACATTTTGAGACAGATGTGGGTAATAAAAATATCATGCCTTACTGGAAATCTGGCTTGCTTTCCAGGTACTCCCTTCAACTGCTAGCTGACCTCAAGACTTTTAATACAATTTCTCCTAGGTTTACCTTCCCCAAGTTAATACAGTTAGGGAATATATCTACCTTTATATCTCCTGAAAAGCTCCTCCCAGTGGAGTGAATTTAGTTGTGTTCAACACCAAAATGACAGAAAAAAGTAAATCTGACTACAGTATGTATCTGCACCTCTTCATTGCAGGCAAACAGGTGAAGGGGAAGTAGCATTACTCCTAGATGCATTCAAGTTTAAATGCATAAGATCAGAATTATTTTATATAAATATATAAATGAGAAAAATGAGCTTATTACACTATTTATTAGAAGATGGTATTTCCCAGGACATGAGTTGTTCTGTCCCTACAGAAACAAGTTGGTCTCTTCCTACAAAATAATAATGTGCTCTATTCAAGGCCTAGTTCATGTTTAGAAAAAAGGAAAAAAAAAAAGGTCATGTAAATCCACTTAAATCTTTCTGGAGGTGATAGAAGTACTAGAGAAAACTGCTCAACTGAACAACAACTGCTGGATCTTTTTACATATGGCTTCTCTTCATGTATTCCACCACAATTTGTGTACACAGCTGAGACAAGAGTTTTTCTTGTCATGAGCATCTGTTGGATCCATGGTATGTGCTGTATCTATCACTGTGAGCTGTTCCAATGGCAGAGTTGAAGCATCTGCCATGTAGGCTCTCTCTACAGCGGGGTTCAAAGCCTAGAGGTATCTGAAAGAAGGAAGCAGCGAAAAGCAATTCAGTGAGCTTAGCTGATGATCAGAAAAATTGATTTTTAATTTTTTTTACCTTCAGTGGTCATCTTCTGGTGACATTCACTTAAGGATGGTGCACAGTAGCACCTGTAACTACAGCTCACTAAAGCACAGGGTAGAAGTGACCCATTTCTGTACTTTCTTCCTGATACCCATGAAATATGCTTTGAATTGTTTCTAATTGTCCTCTTAGGGTGCAAACCCTTCTCCGTCAGACTTGCAGTCCTTGAAGGCAAGCTCCAGATCATCTAAGCTAGGCAGCTACTCTGTGCTGCTCATTCCAAGTGATTACAGTGGTTAGAAACAGCCAGTCCACTAGCTCTAATAGAATGAGTCTCTCTCCATTGACTATACACACTCAAGAAGTCCAGATTAGATGCTTAAATTTTGCACAGCTGAAACAAACAGTCAGTTGAACTTCACCTTCAAAATTAAGTCTTCCTTATATACTCAAATACAGCATTACTAACAGATGAATCAAAAAGAATCAACTAAATTGATTGAAATATGACCTAAGTTATTTTTCATTTTAAATCTTTCACAAATGTCTAAGCAAATAAATGACTTCTGGCTGTTTGATCCAACATTTGGGTTTTTTTTTCCTGCAAATACATTCCCTTACTAAGCAAGTAAAAGTACAGAAGAGGTGGTAGAGTCTAGCTATCAGCTCTTGAACTGGCTGGTAAAAAAAAAAATTTCATTTTAAAACCTAAGTCTCTAGATATAAAAATACAGATCTGAAATTAAATTATTACTGCCAAGATCTCTGTGAATACAGTCTGTGCTGTCAAAAGGCTGAAGGGCAGTACTCCAGAATGAGCTTTCACTGGTTTGGATCATAGTCAAATCTTTCCTGTGCTAGAAATACATGCAGTTAAGAGTCTGTTGCCCTTATCCTGGGATTCCTGTTCAAGGAATTAAAGAAAATATAGTGATAATCTGCAAATACAGAAGGCTGTTGCTCAAAAAATACCTATATTGGTTTATGCAGTCTCTATCCATTAACTGCTGTCTAGAATCCCTGACCCTTTCAGTGCTCCTCCTCTAACATTCATTAAGTACTGCAGTGTGTTAACTGACCATGTTTAATACTTTCCAATGGAAAATCAAACAACCTTATTACGAAAACATTGTTAGGATATTTTAGTTTGCATTTATTTTAAACAGCTTTTGTACAAAGATTTCAAAAGGCACTGTTAATACATTTTTCTTCCCTAAGCAGAATAGAACATGTTGTTTTGATGTCTGAACTGAAGGCAATAATATTAGCTGTCTGCCATGCTATCTTTGTAGATTCCAGAAGTATTTAATTAAACAAAAAAAATGCAGTTTTATTAGACTGTAAAATAGGATATGCTTATTACTTCCTCCATTACTCTTGTACCTATATGTGATTCAGAGGTTTTAAAGACATGAGGATCTGAAAGTGAGACATATTAAAAGAAGGATTAGTAGGAACATACTAGTGTACAGGAACATAAGCTTCTTTCAAATATTGTTATCATCACATTTGGAAAAAGAACATGGACATATCGATTTTTATAGCACTTTATAAGAACTGGAGACTTAAAACCTGGAGTTCTAGATGCCATAACCTCTCTAACAGTGAAAACAGGCTTAGGAAACAGAGGCAAAATTAAAGAAAAAGTTCAGATTCTTTCCATAAACACCCTAACTCTCTCCAAATCCAATTCCAGTTTTATCTAACCTTTAAAGTAACTTTATGAAACTATGCAAAACAGAAAGCTTTACACGTTATTCAAGAATATGTCCACCTTTTACCAAAGGTTCTGAGAAAGAGCTAGAGTGGTGCTTGGTCCTGCACAATACTTTATACTGCTTTTACCTGCACACATCACCTTGACCAGATCAGCACTAGCAAAAATTGATCAACACTTCTATATTACATTACTTTCAGTATAAGGATCAACATGTGTACCTAGTTTTCTAGTGAAATATCTCAGACACTTAGGTGTAATGGTTCAGGATCAATCTCACAGGTTTAACACTTAGTGTTTAGGGTATTTTGGTTTTTACCTTTGTACTGATAACCCTTTACAGCCAAGGGGGAGAAACAAGCCCTTCTAGGAAGTCCTATGCAGCTATTTAAAGACTAAATGAATTGCATCCAACAAGATTCTATTTATCTCTTTAGTGAAAAAGAGACCAAGAGAGCCATTCAGATGTGCATTTCTTCACATAAATACCTGGATTAGAAGAGATTAAGAAAATCACACATTTTAACATGGCAAGCTCTTACTAACATAAGACATTAATGTGTTTAAAAATTAACATGACAGAGATTCATGCCTCACTCCTTAGGAGGAGCAGATACATTTTATGACACAGCAGTATGCTATAGTGCAATCCTTCCATCCATAGGCATGGGATTTTCTCAAATATACATAATGATTCCTAACAGTTGGAAGGAAGGTCTTGCTGATACTCTTGCCTATTACAAGCAGCAGAGAGGTCTCTTTTCTTGTCGAAGAACAACAGTTCACTGTGGTTTATGCTTCATATTTTCTTTCTCTGCCTCACAGGTATCAAGTATGTATCAGGGAAGTCTCCTGCTACATGAAAGTTAACAATTTAATTCTGCTGCTTTGATGTGTTCTTCATAATAACTTCTGATATGAAATCTTAGGCACTACCTGAACATTAAAACCTTTCAGATTTGGACATGCCTATTCACATTAGTGCTTGACTGGGTCATTTACTAAGCCTGCAGCAGGGGACAATATAAGCATGTTCAAGTTCCCTTTTCATTAGTTTTTGCCTCAGTCTTTTTTCAGAGATAGCTGTCACTGAAGCCTCATAGCAGACATGTGCTTGCCTACACGGCTGAACTCAAAACATCAGTAAAAAACCTAGTAAAGATTTGCATGCATTAACTGGGCTAGCAAGACATCATTAAATTCCTGTGTGGGATACTACACTATAATAACTAAAATTCGTTCTGAATTAAAGAAGCATCAGTCTGTTTTATTCATTCAATGAACTGAGTAAAAATACCACCGATTTCTAAATTCAGAGTCTTCATTAATTCAGCTTAATTTTCCCAAGTGACCACATGTGAACAAGTGCTAAAAAAATGAATGCAGTGTTAGAATAGAAAGAGTTAGAACAAAAGAGTAATTTTAATGAATATAAGCCAACTTGTGCCTCCTATCATATAATTCTAAAGGAATACAAAAAGAAGCCGAGCTGCTAAGGAAGATAAGAAACCATAACTTTTATTAAAGAGAATAGACAGCGTGGTATTTTGAAGTACATGCTCATAGACTCACATTTGTGAATGGCAGATTAGTTTTACTTTATTTGAGAGGATCTAATGATTCTTTTAACTACAAAAGCAGCAGAAGAATTTGATAAAATTGGAAAGAATAATATTTATTGCTAGAAAAAATGAGTAAATCATTCTCTGAATGCATTAATAAAACTGTATGAATACCAATTTTCTATGATCTGTATTACATAAATGACATTAACAAAATTAAGCTGTATACATAGCAATCCACAGAGTATTTAACAAATTAGGACTATATAAAGCAAGCTGTTGTTTTTTTATATAGAGAAAACTTACCTCAAACTTTCACAATTAGACACAGGGAAAAAATCAGTGGTTTTCACATAGGACTCCCAACCAATTTCCAGATCTCTAAAATCACTGTGCTTGAGTACCTAAGTCAGCTGTGAAAATGTAAAAAACAAAACCCGCAGCATAATCTAAGCTTCAGTAGCATATTTTCATAGGCGGTGCAGGATGCTCAATGAAAATGTGACCTATAGCTGTCAAGAAAAAGGTCTTCAGCAGATGTGACACCGTGACACAAAAGTTGAAAGGAACATCTGTAAATGCTGTGGTGCTGAACATCAGCACACAGAAGTTCCCTGCCTGGACTGGTAAGCCTGCAGTGTTTATAGAGGACTGCCGTGAACACTACATTGAAAGAGGACCCCATAGGAGATATTTCACAACCCAAAATATTGCTTAAATAATTCACTGAGAGCTGTTGTATTAAATTGCTGTGGCTAGAGGTGATAAATAATTTGATTTTAGAAATATAAAATGTTTCAGAACATCACTGTGTGAAAGGAACATCATTGTAAAATATCACTGAACTTATTCTTTGAAAGATATCCTGTATATCAAAGTTGAAAATAAATACAGTGAGGCACAAATACACAAATCTTCTGTCTAGTATAATCCACTATGATTCATGGTTATTTATTTTATTTTAGGCTTATTTTTGAACTATTCAGCAAAGCCTCTTGTATGAGTTT
Organism: Mesitornis unicolor; assembly: GCF_000695765.1. Lineage (NCBI taxonomy): Eukaryota > Metazoa > Chordata > Aves > Mesitornithiformes > Mesitornithidae > Mesitornis > Mesitornis unicolor. The sequence goes on along the minus strand of NW_010162032.1, from coordinate 42,147 downwards.
TCCCTGGTATTAAGATGAAACCTCCCAAAAAGGAGATTATTTTTTTTTTGCCTCCATTGTTTCATGTCATAAACTACTGTAAAGTAATCCTGAATTCCCTAGGAAAACCTCATCAGACCACTAATACTAAAGTGTGGAGTAAGTCTATTTTTCTATTTCTGTAGAAAATGAAAGAACGCAACACTCCAAAATGAAGGCATGATGATGCCATAATTCAAAACCTTAGAATAGTCTTGGTCACTGTTCTTTTTCATTCCTATCTTTCAGCAGCCTTCTGTGACTTTATAAATGCTCTTATTTATTTAATGTGACTCTAATCATGTTTTACAACTTAAGAGTCAATATAGTTTGCAAATTATTACCAGCTTAATAAAATTTAATTCACTTGGAGTTAGAACCCTTCTATTATAACTCCTGCTGTGCATGAGAAATTACTTAAGTGCTAGGACAAACACTGCAGAAAATTATATATTTGCTCAAGCAACCAAAAGGAAAATAGATCATTTTTTTTGAGGTAACCAAACGCAATACATATTTTGCTGCTTTTACGTAATTAAATAAATTCAATCCTGAAGTGTCATGAGATTTATCGAAGAATATATTGAGAACTGATATTACCATTACTGAAGCAGAAATGGTTCTATTTTTATATCCCAAGACATAATAGAAAACAAATACGACAATATAAACAATGGGATCATATGCCATTTAATTTTTTCCCTTATTTTCAGACTTGGATCTCCTAAAACCAACTGACACAGAGATCTGAATTTCAGCTTTTATATAAACTACCTTGTTTTTATATAATCTATTACCAAGACAATATCTTTTTCTGTCTTTCTCTGTAATAAATAGTTCAGATTATATTCTCCACTATAATTCCCAATTTCACTAAGCTAATCTAAAATAATTAAGGTTTCTCAGAAGAAAAGACAACAAAAAGTTACCTCCAAAACCAGCAACTAGAATAATATAATTATTTTTTAGCATTCAATTACATGTTGATGCCAGAAATAGAAATGCCTTTTGTTTTTTATGTTGACACAGAAAAACTTATCATAAGATGCTCTCATTCTTCTGATAAATGAAGTAGGATCAATCAGAAATTATTTACGACTGGGGAGGTGGCAGTGGTAAAATTAATGGTGTTGTTGATTAGTCAAGGAACATACCCTGATGTCTGCAGTTTTCCAAATTAAAATGTATAAATTGTTATGAAAAAAATCCTCCTGAATTCAGGGAGGACTTTTAAAGCCTCATGTTCTTGTAGGTCAGATGACCTGATTTTTCATTAGAGCCCAGGTGACTTCACTTCCAAGCATCCCTAAAGAGGCAGCAGCAATTCAAAACAAAAACACTTCATATTTTAGGCATTTGGATTTAACAATTTATTTCATTTTCATCTTCTTTAAAAAATATTCAGCCTACAAATATCTTTATCCACCATTTACCTCTTAAGTTGACTCAGTGTTTTAGTATCTGAAAACTTGTGGTTAGCTTGCTGCAGAAGTGCTAAGATTTTATGAGTTCATGGAAGCCTGAACATTCACAGCTCTGGGTCAGGTATCTCCAAATTTGCAGATTGTGAGGAAGCACATATTTACAAAAGGTTTTCTCTATGCATCTGTCACTGGTCCTTGTTGGCAGTAGCATATTAGGGAAAGTATCAAGAGCCTTAATGGGCTGTTCCTTAATGTCAAGTTGCTCAGGCAAAGCCTTTACATAGGTGGCAAGTGGTGCCTTTGATGGCAGATTGCATTTGGTCTCACTATAAAGTGATGACTAGCTCAAATAGAAGAAAACTAAAAGAAATTCATTAGATCTCCTTATATCACCATTTATCTTCTTTTGTTGGCTAAGAACAGATTGGAGATTGTACTCTTGTTTCAGAATATCTAAGAATCAAAAGAGAAAATTCCTTTCCCCAGACTAAGAGCTGTGCTAAAGCTAAGCATTTATTTGATGATAGATGCTTATTATAATCACTTTCTAACAACTTGCTCAGCAATTAAAATCAATCATGCTGTTTAATTTCTCTTAATTTGGATACTTTAGATACGTGTTTCATGTGAAACTCTTCCTTCCAAACTTGATTAGCTCCATTGCTCTTGAATCCCTCAACACACATAATTTTACTATTTTCTTCTCTCACGTCTATTTTTATTTTGGTGGAGTCACTGGTCTCAAGATGTACCATACATATTCTGCTCTCCTCTGTGGGTTTTTAATCCACCTCTCTTCACATTCTAGCCAGGCACTCTGGACTACCAAAACTGCATAAATGTCAGTTAAATCACTTTACATTCATGAATGATAACAATTTCAGTCTATTGGCACAACTCCTGTTATTTTAGCATATTCTGCAGTGATGTGGACCTTGCAAGAGTAATCTTGGTCCTGCAAGTCCTGCCTGCTACCAGTCTTGTCTGTCAGGAATGCAGGAATTTGGGGACTCTGGTCTCAGTTTTTGATAAAACCATGAGCCTGCATTGTGTAAACCAAAAAGGAACCAGCTGAAGCATATGAAATGTAAACTGTTAAGTCAGCTTTCATTTCAATAATATCCTCTTTTAATTTTTCTGACCTTTTCCCATTCAGGCTTCATAATCTCTTAGATGGTATTAGAGATGGCAAAGGCTATAAGATTTATCTGAGATATGATATTTATAGCTGTTAAAACCTTGAACTACTTCCTTTAGAAAAATGCACAGAGAAGGAGAAAGAAGAACTGCAAAGATTTCTTTAAAACATATCTATCGTCTGTGTCTAGGGCTTACTGCTATTTGCAGCTTGAAACACAGATACAGCAAACTGTCTTAGCAATCTCTTCAGGTCCTGATACACTCATACCAGCATTATGGAGTTTATGATATTGCTTTCCCATGTCAGACCAAATATTGCAGTCATCACCAGCTACGGCACACGATTTTTAAATAGAAGGCAAAAACAGACGGAAATGATGAAGAATCTCAAAACAGATAAAATCTATTTATCTTTAACTAATTCGAACAATGCAGACTTTCCCCCATCTGTGTGAGGAACACTGCACAGATGAATTCACCAGTATCTTTATTTATTACTACACTAGTGAGGGGGGAGGAAGGAAAAAAGAAGAAAAGAGAGTGAGTGTACAGATTCAGGTGTTCTTCAGTATTTACACAGAAAAGCAATGATGCCTGCTCAGGTCATTATTGCTTCTAAAATGTCACTGTATCCTGCGATCATGGCAACAGAAGTTGAGCATTACAGGATTTAGATAATCCTAGATTCAGAATCAGAGGGCTGGAGGAGGTTTTAAGAGGTTATCCAATTTATCTCCATATCTTTAAGGAAAAATTGGCTTTTGCTGCTTCATTTCACAGTGCCTTGACTAGCCTGCTCTTAAACATCCTCCTTCAGGCAGATGCTGGAACCCAGAACTACCTATTTTTGTCCCTTATTGTCCTTGCCACTAGAAAACTCTCCCTAATATTTAATCAGAACACATTTTAAATTATTGCTGCATGTCCTAGCCATTATGGAAGCAGGTACCAGCTACTTTTATTATCCCTAGCAACAGTCAGCTTCCACTTTGTATTTTCTCCTAACAGATTTTCTTTTCCACGCTAACCACATCTAATTCATTGACTCCTTTTTTGTAAGCTGAGTTTCCTAGATTATCAACTGATCTCATAATGCTTCTGGGAATACTTTACGAGTATGCCAAACTTTTCCTGAAAAATGCTAAAATTGGGCTCAGGCTTAATTTCATCAAGATAATTTTGAATTGTTTACCCTGGTTTTTGCATGCTACTAGTCCCTTCTAATCTCATTTGCCTGCACAGTGGACAGGCTCACTGCCTTCAGTCCACATTCTCAAAGCCTGACATCTTCATTTCCCTTCACAATATCCCCAAACACTTCTGATGCTGCTCATTTCCCATTAGATCTCTTCACTAGCTCATTGATTCACTGATCCATTTCAAATGTCACTTCCCAGCACAAGCTGTGGGACAGATCAGGAGCCTTTTTTGCTCAAAACTAAACTCTTTGTTTTTGAATTTGCAGAATTTGTTTGCTTGAGTATGTTTCTCTGGCTGAGTTTGACTTTCCATAACCAAGAGAAATCTCCAGGCTCTGCAAGCCCAACGTGTGTGCTCCTCTCCCAAATTCTTGTGTCACACCTGCCTTACTTTCATAGCAGGCACACAGATGTGCCTAAGCACAAAAAGAAGAGTGGCCATTCTTTCCTAGATTAACAGTTCTCTAAGAATAATAGTAACAACAGTTAAAAAACCCTGATCTCAGTCAAAGAGCAGGAAAGATTTTTTTACCCCTTCAGTAACAAAAGAAGAAATACAAACAAATATAATTCAACAAAGGCTATTTTGACTCAGTAACTCAGGCAAAACGAAGGGGAGGAAGATGGCAGATGTGAGCCCCTTCATACAGCTACTGAAGCAGGAGAGTATGTCCCACAATATATTTAGTGTACAAGTAGATGTATTGAGATATAGGAACTAAACCGCAGGTCTCAGCTCCAGTTGGTAACCCAGAGCAACTCAAGACTATAATGCTCTTGTGGTTTTAATCAGCACTCCATACTCCTAAGTATTATCTAAATGTCATACTCTTCAGGAAGTTAACATTAAAATTTACTGACCAAAAATATAAGCATGTATATGTATTAATATATATATATATGAAAACAAAATGTTTTAGTAAGGAAATCTGTAAGTCAAACTAATATGAAAGTGGTCTTGCTTTTAAGATATGGTCCTTTTGTCACCAATTATATCTTTAGGTTGAACCACAAATAAATAAATTGCATTTATTAAGTATTTTTAGTGAAATTAAAGTACTTTTAAAAAACATTACGGTCTACAGTTTAGTAGAATATTTCATTTCTGTGAAAGGACTTTAGTGTCTAGTCAATCAAAACCAAACTGTATAGTGTTACAGTATAAATATAGTAATAGTATAATCATATTAAAAATACAGTAGTACCATATAATATAATAATACAGGTTTGAAAATATTTAACATATTAATACAAGCAGTCAAAAGTAATGATCCAAGAACCTTGTTCTTGGGAAATCTGTAATTACAAGATGCTTACTTCAAATTGTTACTGAGACATTCGGAAGAAGTAGTATAAATCATCTGAGGAAGGGCAGCACAACCAAAGCCAGGAGGTAAAGTTGAGATTAAAACTCAAGTATAGATCTAAAGAAGGAACGTGTTATCTTGAGAAGATTGTTGAAACCTTAGGACAAAGGTTCCCAACAAGAGTATCAAGGGAGTCAACCACTCATTGGGCCTTGGTGTTGCCAAAGCATTGGACTACCCGAGAAGATAAAGAAAAGTAGGCCTTTAGCTGTCTGATGAAAGAGTATCTATTATGTTTCCTTAGGTATTGTTAATCAATAAATTATAGCTCCTACCTAAACTTTTTAGAGATACTTGAAGGTGCAGGCTGTCATTGCTCCTTCCACTTGGTACCAGCTATCTCCCACTTTATTAACTCACCTCACATCCTTTAGCCACCTTCTTTGATAGGACCTTTGATACTACCTACCAATAAATGCTGTATTTACAGCATGATCTTTATAAAAAATAATTGCAATGAACCTTTTAATATTGTTGTCTCTGTCATCACAAGGACTTCCTGATCAGAGAAATACTTGTTTTGGTGATGAGAGCAATAAAGCAAAACTATAGAGATCAGCTCCCTGAAAATCCTTCTGACATTCACAAATGCTAGTGTTTTGTAAGCTGTGAAATATATTGATTCCAGAGATACACACCCAGGAGCATAGCAGTTTATTATTATCACTTCTTTGCCACTGCTGCTGAATGATGTCTCCTAAGAGGCTGCATACATAAAGCAATACATGTGTTTCACCTTTAAAATGCTTTATCTTCATGTTTCAACTTTTAGCTCTCTCCTGAGAAACCATATATATTAAGAGATTACTTCATTCTTCTGAGGCAGAGAGAGTTTTAAGCAAATAGCTCGAGTCTGTTATCAAACACTCTGTATTAAAAGGAGCATTTTATGAAGATCAAGCTAAAAAAAAACCATATTATTTTTCTCCAACTATATTTTTTAAATGTCAATCCAGCTTCTTTTCCAGTGTATGTTTAGGTGCTGTAAATTTGAAGGAAAAATGTCTGAAGAACAGTACAATTCTTTTTTTCCTCAAAACAGAGATGCAGGGAGAGCTTTTTTACTGTTTACAGGTAAAGCCTGAGACAAGAAAACCCATGCTGATTTGTTTTACAAATTAAACTTGACACATACCTAGGGAAACAATGTACTTGAGTTGAGTTGGAAGCTACTTTTAAGACAGATGAAATAGAAAAGAAAGGACAAAAGTGAGTCAGAAAGGTACCTTCTTGCAACATCTTCTCCGTTCCAGCACGGGAGCCCATCGGCAGCTGCCAACTCGTTACTGCATAGCTGATCAGCCAGGCCGCCATAAAAGGCTCTGTAGAGCCGGAGGTGGTTGATAAATTCTCTGGACAAGGGAACACGGGAAATAATTGACAGCGTCAATCACAGTATCATAGAATCATAGAATGATTTGGATTGGAACGGACCTTAAAGCTCATCCAGTCCAACCCCCTGCCATGGGCAGACACACCTCCCACCAGACCAGGTTCCCCAAAGCCCTGTCCAACCTGGCCTTGAACACTTCCAGGGAGGGGGCATCCACAGCTTCTCTGGGCAGCCTGACCCAGTGTCTCACTACTCTGAGAGTAAAGAATTTCTTCCTAATACCTAGTCTAAATCTACCCTCTTCCAGCTTAAAACCATTCCCCCTCGTTCTATCGCTACCTGCTCTTGTAAAAAGTCCCTCCCCAGATTTCCTGTAGGAAAACTGAGTCAGTCAACCAACATCATTAAGCAGCACTGTTGTTGTGTGTTACTACAAGAAGATAATGAATGTGCTTATTCTGCTACTCACCATTGGTTCCAATGATTTTTTTTGTCAATTTCCTGTTAGATAAGTTTGATTGTCCCAGATACACTTCAGTATTTTACAAAGCTGATACTTTCATTGGTCAAAGTAAAACAAAATACTTTACTCATGCTCTGGAAAAGGCACTATTTTCCTCCAACCTGAAATTTTCTTGCACAGTTGTGACACAGTCTGCAATGCTACACTCGTAAAAATATACCACAAAAATGTTCAAAAAAAGAAAGCATAGCAAATAAAAACCAGGTCTACATCAATAAGTCATCTGTTTTTTAAAGGAGCTATCACCTAGTCCCCTACACAGTGTTACAAATATCACAAAGAGTATACGTTAGAGTTATTGAGCAACTCAAGATTTAGGAAAGATGGGTTTAAGATGTAGGTGTTAAATATTTAGTGGATATTTAAATAACTGTCTGAAAAATGACATCAGTTTTATCATGTGCTGTGCTGGTAGGTTACAAATTATATATTTCTATTTTAAATAGATGTCAAGACGCCCAGAGTTAATGATAAGTTTTTGTACTTAAATCAAAATTAATTACTTTTTAATTAGCATGTTTTTAACTGGATCGCGATATTTATGTTTATTAATTGTTTGCTTATGTATTGAAAAATCTCTTCCTGGGAGACCCATCCCTGCTGTGAAAAATTAAAATATTTATTCATCCTGGTTTAGAACATCACACTATACTGAGTTATCTCTGACCCACAGGCACAAAGAAAAGAAATGCTGTACTCATTGCTCTGCAAGCCAGCAAGCTACACTTTATGTCAACTTGTTGAATGGTATCTGAATCTGTGAAAAAATGACAGAAATATTCTATATATTTCCCTATATTTAGTCAATGCAGGCCTAAAATGACATAAGAAACTAAATTGTTTATTTGTCCAAATCAAAAAAGAAAAAACATGAGTGATTATATACACTCCAACATTTAGAGAGCCACATGTTCTTTCTTGTCACCATAGGGCAAATATTGTACACAAACCACAACGATTTATATTTATTATGCCTATTAAATGTGATACGAGTGCCCTACTAAGTGTAAAACTGCAGTTCTGAAAATCTCAAGTAGGGTCAATTTTGAATATGCATCATATAATTGCCTATGTGCAATATATGTTAAATATGTAAATATGAATCATCCACACTCTCACAGCCATGAATAGTCCTATCTTGTATTTCACCATCTCTAAAATTGCATCGTGTGCACAGTATGCTTGCAATTTTTCTCCATTTCCCAATGAGTGGGATTGATTTTTATTTCGTCTATGCTTCAACCTGGATGAAAACTACTGTTTAGAAAGCCTTCTCATAGCAAATAGTTGGAATTTCTTCTTCTGCACAATCAATCCATGTATAACACAGAAATTGAAATAAATATAGCTGCCATAGTATTTTGTGACAAACTGCATTTGAACAGAAAGGTCATTCAGTTTATTAGTAAATACATCCTGAGGCAAAGCTACAGTTAATACAGAAGTAATAACTATTTTCAGCCCCTGTTGATGTCTGACCAAAGTAGTTAGAAGGGCAGATGGTATGAATGTCAATTTTCACATCATCATCTTCTAGACCAGATAGCATGTAATTATAGGCAGCTGAGCACAAATGTGCAATTACAGTCAGTGGAAGCTGCAGATACTTCTTATCTATTTATTTGGAAATGTTCATTTTTTTTACAATTTTAATCTCCATTCTAAAAGCTGTCTGCAATGTTAAGTTGTGGAGGAAAAAGCACTATATACTTGCAAGTTTGTGTGTTACTATGGAAGGTTCTGCTTAGAATTTTTTTAAATTCACTTGACAATTTTTGTTGTAAAAAGCACAAATTTCCCTTTCACCTTGTACCACATAGTACTAGAAAATATCAGCTTAGATCTGAAGGCAAAAATAATTTAGGAAAAGTTCAGGCAGTGGCAGTCCACCTCGTAATTTAAAATGTATACTTTCATCTGGAGACGCATTTGAAAAATATTAGGAAATCAGGGAACTCTTAGGAGTCACACATTTCACAAAATCTTATTGTTCATTTGTTTTATCTCTGATAATGTCATTGAGGCAGTTTGGGAGAAGCCTGTTCTTTCCTGCTAAAGCCTGGGAAAGTTGCAGAGAGCAACCTGCTGCCAGAAGTACCTGGAAGGTAAATACAGCAGTTAGGCTCAGAGAACAGCACTTCCTTCAAAGCAGGCTGCAAGTGTTTGCTGAAGTCACCCTTCCATGTGAGGAATTGTTACAGTTGCCATGGGAATATAAAGAGAAATATAAAGCGATCGTGACTAAGGAGGAAGGAGGGGATCCAGGAGGAAGCAAATGAGGATGATAGCAACTATGAAGTTGTTAAACTGAAATCTGTGTCAGTGGATCTCTAACTTTCTCCCCTCTTCCCTTTTTTGGTGGAGCGCTATGGTGCATGCCATGAAGTGTTTCCAGCATCTCAGGTAGGCAGAAGTCATGGGAAAACAACATTGCTTTGGGCTGCCCACTGGCTCTCGTGCCCCTTAAGGTCTTTTGGGCAATCTCCCTGACATCAATCCAGACACCACTTATTTTGAAACACGGAACAGCCCTGGATTAAGTGAGATTTTAGAATACAGTTTCGCACTTGCAGACTGCTAGCAATCGGAAAACATCAAGAACTTGCTTAGTTCAACACAGAGAAAATGTGGCTGTATAATGGGTATTGCCTGATGAACTTCAGTGCTGTCTAAAGCAAACTTCTGGTTTGCATGTCATTCCATTACTTAAATGTGCTCTAAATCCTGAGTTTGTTTGGGTTCTTTTCCCTCCACTATTTGGAACATGAAGGACCTTGCACTAACAAGAACGGTCTGTCTTTGAATCTCTCTGTAATTCTCTCGCTTCAGTTTTCTCCTGCACTGCAAAGTGAAATGAAAGGAAAAAGAGGACAAAGAAAACCCTTCCGTATTTTAGCAAACACTGTGATAGAACTAAAATTTCTGATTTTAAACTTGTACTTTATTTGCATAATAGGGCATTTAATATCAGCTGTAATACTATCCTTACTCCTTACAGTGCTATTACTCCTTACAGTCATTAAAGACTTGATTAATTTGTCTAAAGATAGATTGGCATTTGAGATGTCCTCAGCTATCCAGGATATCTGCAGAAGGCTGGAAGATATGATACAACTCACAGGACACCTGCATCCTTCTTGGCAGCAGAAGACCAGATGGGGTACCCGAAGGTATCCTCAAGTGGCACTGGATGGTATGTGGTGTGGACAGTTGAATTGCATCCTCCTCTCCATAGACTGTAATGGCAGCTTAAACACCTAGCTCATATGGACTTAGACAAATTTTACTGTGTAATGCAGAGCCAGGTATAAATCAATTTTCCAAGTCTTTGCAGTCACGTCAATTCACTATAGACTGTCAAAAGAGCCAGAGGGGGAAAAAAAAACAACCACACAAACCAAAACCATCTGGACTTGCTTGAACAAGCAGTTGAAGATTTAGTCCCAAATATTTGTCTCATTTTTTACAGTAGAAAGGTATGTAAGAACAGTCATTCTTTTTTTATGTCTGATCAATTTGTACAGTCTTCTGATAAATGTCACAATCACTTTTTGACAGATTTAACTGTGTCTGCTGAAGTTCAAGTTAATTTGAAAATCTGCACATAGAGATAGAGCTAATGTTCATATGCTACCAGTGCTATCCACTCTTTTAAATACTTTAAACCACACCAAATGACTCTGGTCATATGTCCATTATTTCAGAAAACAAATCTGCTCACAAAATTACTCTTTCCAAAATGGAACAGAGCAGATTGTGTCGCTGAAATGCTTCATTCTTTGCAGTCTTTATTTATTTGGTAGTAATGCATGTCATTGCATTGAATATAATCTATTCTGTTGTAAAATTAATGGCTTACTTTATTCTTTCTTTCTGGCTGTAAAACTAATGTCTTACTTTCTTCTGCTGGCGAGGGTTTCTTCACTGTCTCTTGAGAACATCTTCAACACTTGATTATCTTTGTTCTGATCCAAGGAGCAACCCAGAGACTGTGTAGGCTTCCTTACAGGAGGACCACATACCTTGTTCACCTAAAAGGAAAAAAGAAAAACAAAGGAAAAAGAAAAGAATGCATGTAAACAAAAATTATTATGTATCTACCTCTCAGTTCAGCTGAAGTCCATTTTAGAAAAGAAGTCCTATGCACATTAACCCATTAAGCTAAGAAAAGTATCATTAATTATCATACTTCTCAACACTAAATCCATCGTGAATGCACTAAACACATTGTTAGTTATTTCATAGTAGAAAAAACCCCAAACAAAATTATTCCTTTTGAAGGAATAGCAGGTGTATAAGCAAGTCGCCACATGTATTTTGTTGACTGGAGTATTGTTCTTCTTGTAGGGAATTTTTTTAAGCAGACAGTAACAGTAACCCCAGAGAACATGATGTGTTGTGAAGAGCAGCATGTTTCCAATTTTTCCTGTAATATACCCAACCGCATTTTTAATATGCATTGAACTTTGTGATTTCTTTCAGGGTTGATGAATTATTATGGCATGTTCAGCACAGTTACCCAGAGCACATAGTGAACACTTAGCATGGTGGAAACTTGCATTACAACTTTGCAAGATGTAAATTTAATGATCTGAGATGTAAGTTTAATGATTTGGACCATAGATGTTGAAAATATCAAGGGATTTTATAGGTCTGGCTTTCTGATGCAGATGTCAATAGATACAAATTCACATGGATTCCCATTTTCTTCTTTGTAAAATGTGATACTGAGCATTTTGTATGATAGAGGATATCAATTCATGTTCATAGCTCATTATCCTTCCTAATCACTGAATAAAAATAATTAGAGCCATACACACTTATTAAATAAGAGATACTTCATGCTGGGGATCACATCAGACAAGATATTAAGTAGACATATCTTGTGTAAGCTAGCACACATGCACTACTGAAAACCTAATACTTTATGTGATTTATGAAAGCTCGGTTTCATTAGGTAGTAATTTATTTATTTTTTTAAGAAAGGAGAGAGGAGATCACTGTTGGCTCTAAGACAGGGATCAAATTTTGGAAGCAGAAACATATTCAAAATGCTGCCATGAGAAAGAGAAAAAAAGGGTGCATATGTTATACAACAAAAACTACTGTTTCCTGTTGCATTTTATATCCCAAAATGTAAGAACAGAGAAAGCAAATAAATCTAATTTTTCAAGTTATCACCACACACATTAAAGAGAAAAGTGTAAGTCTTAGGTACCTTTCAAACTAAGAACCGCTGTAATGTTAATTAATAACATTAACATGTGAGGTGGGAAGAAACCAGGTGGAGACGTGTCACTGGCTAATGCAGACCCTAAGCAGATGAGTACCAGTCCTTTAGGTCAGAGGGGGAAAGAAAGAGAAAAAACCATTGGTTTCAGTTACAGTAAACTGAAAAAAAAAATGCATTCAGCTCCATGAGGAAGGCAGAAGAATCCACAGCTATCAATATTTCTTCAGTTTACAATAAAAACTCATTATATATTGTTCTTAATAAAATGAACAGGTAAATAAAAGAATTCTTACATTCATAGTGGGTTGGATTATGGATTATACTTGTTTTAGATGTATTCTACAGTGGCTTCAAAGTTCTGTCTAATGACCTTTTTCTCTGTTTATTCTCTCTGAGTGAATGTCTCAAGAAATGCATTGTGCAATACCAGGAAGTTTGCATTCACTGATACATTTAAAAATAAACCTTAGTTTCAAATACAAAATCTTTCTTAAAAAAGCAATCTCATGTAAATATATAGATACCATAAAAACCCAGCCATTATTTGAAATGTCTTTTTAAGAACTGATTTTTTTTCCAAAACCACATTTTTTAAAAAATTCTGAAAACAACATTAGTTAAATGACAAAAAGTGTTTTTACTGCACCACGTACACCTCAGCCATTCCCACAGAGACGCGCATGACAGCAATCACACTGCTGAGACCTCAGGCCTGTCAATGACCTCATTCATGTTTATAAATTTGTAAAGGGCGAGTGTCAGGAGGAAGGAGCCAGGCTCTTCTCAGTGATAGCCAATGACAGGACAAGGGACAATGGGAGCAAGCTGGAGCATAGGAGGTTCAATCTGAATATGAGGAAAAAACTTCTTCACTGTGAGGGTGACAGAGCACTGGAACAGGCTGCCCAGAGAGGTTGTGGAGTCTCCTTCTCTGGAGACATTCAAAACCCACCTGGACGCGTTCCTGTGTGACCTAGTCTAGGTGATCCTGCTCTGGCAGGGGGGTTGGACTGGATGATCTTTCGAGGTCCCTTCCAACTCCTAATATTGTGTGATTTTGTGACAACAACAGCTCTCACAGCCAAAAGGTAGCTCACCAACCTTTAGGAAAGTCACTTCTTCTGACGTCATTTCGGCAGGGTGAGCTACTTCAGCCCGTACAAGCGCATACAATGATGATGTCACCATAAGTTATCTTTGTCCTACCTCTTATATTTAAATCCCCGGGACCACTGGCTTTGTGTGCTGTTGGTTCTTCTTTCTGTGTTTGGTCCACACTTGTACCACACACCCAGCTAAACCCAATCTGTGCTTTTTTAAGTCTTCACTAGGGGCTGTCACTTTTATGTCATGTTTAAATCATTAACTGTATATGCACGCCAAATGTACTTTTGCCTCCTTCCCTCACTGTGACCTGGTTTCTTCAGTAAACTTGGGCACATGAGAAGGTCATATACCCTTACCTTGCCTTCAGATACCTGTTGTGTCTGTGGGCCAAATAATTTAGAACCAAAATGTCAGCGTCTCATTCCCCAACACAGGACTGATGATAACTCTAAAAAGTAGATAAATACACTTTAGATAATAATGTCTGCTTTTTTTTTTTTTAAATGCATTCTTTACGTCTCCAGGAATGAGTACACCATATATGTGTAATGCCGGCCACTTAGCTGTATTTCCTGTGTTTTCTGAAGGACTACAGATATATCCATTAGCCACAATTGTTTCTTTATGTTTAGCCCTTGGGCTGCAAAATTAATCTTCCAAGTGACAAACTGCTCAATGCTATCACTGGCAGTCTTGAGAGACACAGACTGGAATCATAATTTTGAGAGAAGGGGAATGCTCTCACTACACTAAAGATCTAACAAACTATTATTTTGTAGCAATATCTGATCAGAATGTATTCTTACCATCTTCCAGATTCATTGAAAGGGTATTCCCACTGATAATTTTCACATTCAAGTATTTTTCTTGGCTTCAAACACAAAATCCTAAAAGAGAGTATAAAATGATGCTCGAAGGGGATTGAAAATACCCTGAGAAAAGTGAGACTGAAAAAATCACCAAAAATATTATGCGGGAGAGAATTAAACATCTCACTGAATTTCAAGAAAAATTAAAGACTGCCAGGAAATTTCAAAAAAGACAAACCTCAGCAACTTACTAGGGGTTTTTCTATTGTGGTTTTTTTGTGCTTTTTTCCCCTTTGGTCAAATGTTCTTAAATACTGCACAGTATTTAAGGGCATAAAAAGAAAACTCAGAAAATTCTAAAACTCCTGATTTTCACAGTTCAGACAAACCTATTGTCATTAGACTCAGCATGCTGTTATTACGCACAATTTGTATGCCACAGTATGATGACTGGGTTAATTAAAAGCTCTTGTAAAAACCATGCAGTTAAATTGCAATTAGTGCCACACATGAACTTTATGGCAGTTTGATTTTGCTCGGTGCAATTCCGTAGGATGTCTACTTATGGTTACTTACAGTTCGGAAAACCGGGACATCATAAACCTTTACATTTACATGGGAAAGGACAATAATGTGGGCATCATATTGATAACGCTGGGATACTGTCCTCTAAGTTCACACGCTCAACAGGAGAAATCAGTCACATCCTTTGGTTTTGGTTTTTTTCCCACTACAGAAATGGTTCTTTTTGACCTCAGCATTTCTACTGAAACGATTTTACATCAAATGACTGAAGCAAACTGAATTCACAGTCCTGCGGCACACTTCAAACTAGATAATGCCAAGTCCCGGTGACTCCCTATGCCATAATCTTTAAATGCTGTCGCTCTGCCAGAAATAAGTCTCAGGAGTCCTGAGACTCTCTGCTCCACTTTGAGTCATAGGCTGTCATGAAATACTCTTGAAAAGATGAGCAGCTTCTAGTCTTGCAGTGTGTCTGTAGTCTGTTTCATGAGCAACCAGGAAGAAAATGCTTCTCGGGATACAAAACCTCTTGGGCTTAGACGCAGTTCTAGCTGAGAACCAGAACCAGGAGTCTGAAAATCGCCCTTCCTTTTATGTTTAACTGTTCCATGCTTGTTTTGGTTAGTTTAGCAAGCACTGTAAGTTTTTGATACATACATATCCAGGAATTCCTGTAAATGTGTCAAGTATTCACTAGATTGACAGAGTATCTCGGACCTGTAAGCCATCAGTGTGGCCACAGTCAATGCAGACACTTAACACTGCTTTTATTTAACATGTTTCAGGTACTGATTAGTCTGGTGGCTTTTAGTTCTAGGACCAGCTCACAGATTTGCCACCATCCCTTACAGCTAAATTCCCTCGAACACTCATGAGCAAATGGAGAGCTGAAGTCTAATAACTCCAAAACAAAGCTAGAATGATATGGCAGTGAGAGATTGGTTGAAAGTACATTTGTCACAAAAAACCCCTGTTATTAAATTAATTTTCTTTTCTTTTCTAGGAGTACACAAGGGAATACTTTCTTTGAGAAACAGACTCCTGATGAGTCACAAGCATTTCCAGCAACAGATTACTAATCAAAGTACCCGAAATATTCATTCAGAAAAACAATGCATTAAATTTTTATGAATGTTTATGGATTCAGATTTAATCTCTGCAAGTGGATGTGCAGTACTTTCAGGTAGATAGCTGTGTGTCTGACAGAGGACAGCCCAATACAGTACACTCTTTGCATACTCTCTCCACCTCATTCTGCCAGCCAGCCAGCCCATCTAAGCAGGTAAAAATGAAGATTTTTTTTCTCCTTTTAATTTGTAACAATCTCCAGCTGAGCTCCTGCTGCAGGAGCCAATATATCCACTTCACTGGTCTGTCTGCTTCTGGTTAAACCACAGGAGGGAGCACCAGCATTGCAGTATTTCCAAGCACTTAAGCAGGCTTTTATAATTTGCTGTTTATAACAGTTGTGTATTTAATATCAAACTTCTGTTGCAAAGAAAAATGTATTTTGATGTGTGAGAGCACGCACATGTGCGTGGAAGATTAAAGTATTCCCTACTGACACAAAACTCAACTTCTTGCAAGCATTCGGTACAACAGCCCATTTGTCCTTCAGAACAGGAAAAAGACGTTAATGAGATTGTCTTGGAAAAAACTGGTGGAGTATCACCAGTGTTTACAACACAGGAAAATCATGCTGAAATTGTGTATTATTTCCTCTGCTTTCTTTGCAAATATTGTGCACTTTATCTGTGACTGGTTGTCTCTTTTTCTCCACTTTGCCCTCAGGACTCTTGGCAATACATCTCAGGCACCCAGAACTCTAAGCAAGCTCTGAAGTTACACGTGCAATTTATAATTTTTAAATTTCACACATAAGTTTAATCATTTTACAGAACTTGCAAGAGAAGTCCAAGACAAGCTGAAAGGGGCAAACATAACAGCCTAGAGAATTATAGAGTAAAGCTGATACTTAGAATAATGCTTGCACAAATTATTAAACACTAAATTTATAATCACCTACAAGATAAATATTAAAATTGTAATTAAAAGCTCAGGTGACATATGAAAAATTCCACTTATAGTTTTTCAAGTGAGATGGAGCTGGAAGTGGTTTCAAGCTCATGAAATACCCAATTCAATTAAAAGCAAACTTGCTAAATATAATAGTTTGCCTTACACTCACCAGATGATATCAAGCAAAGTTAAACACAAACTGCAAATACAAGAAAATGCAGATCCACCAGCAAGGCAGTGGGAGCCTCATTAGAAAAAAAATGAGAGAATTACGTGTTTCAAAAAGAAAGGAAACTAATTTTTTTGCAGCACATAAACAAAAGTACAACTTGGAGATACTAAACTAGTTATTCCACTCTGGTACTAGCGCGTTGTCAGTGCCATGGCTGTACACCTTTTTTGGGAAATACAGAGTCAAGACGGAGGATCAAGAAGAGACAAAAATACTAAGAGTTTGTAAACCAGTTTTTTTTAATCATTGATTTTTTTTTATATGGTTTCGCAGAAGACTGCTCTCCAAACTGTCAGAATCTGGGAGCCACAGTCTACAACTTTTATGTGCCTGAGACTTCTCCTCCTACTGCTCCATCTCCCAAAACCAGCGCACCAGCCCAAGCTCTTGATCTCATATCTTGTCAGTTGTTAATTATCTCCGATTTCCTTCATAATTTTGCCTGCTCTTATTGTAAAATAAAATCTAATAGCCCGTTAAATATGAGTTACTTAATGTACTTTTAATTTGTGTCTTCTGCTCTTTAATTACTTTTAATTCTGCTGCTCCTTTCATGAGGGACTAACACTCAGCAAGTCTGGCAGTAAAAATAGTTTCTCCTTCTGAATGGGGGTGGGAGGGAAGGAAATGATTTTTTTTCCTTTAATGGCTTAATGTCAGGGGAAATCCTAATGTTCTCAGCCAAGTCACCCTGCAGTCAGAATACAGCACTGCCAGTTCAAACTCTTCAAAGGCAGTTCAACAAAACTGCTTCTTGTGAGAGGCTGCCAGCTCTCCCGATCCAAGTCTGCTTCAGTGGATGCCAAGGTGTTTCATTTATGTTCAGTGAAGACACTCCGTGGTTCTCCTCTGAAAAGCAATTATATAAAACCGGCAGTAGCCTTTTCCAAAGATCAGCTGCCTGTGTGTAATTAGACTGATTTATCTATGCTCTCTAGTGGTTTAGAATATACTTTATTGCTCCTTCTGTATGCCCTGCAAGTACAGTTCTGACGTAGAGGGCTAACATTATGCCTTCTTGTCTGATGCAGGCAGAATTGTTCATTAAATCTAAGTATAAGTCTATCCAGGGTCACCTGTGTAAGCCAAAAAAAATTCAACAGTACTATGACTGTCAATGAGACCAGAAATTGGGCTCCATAACCTTTATCAGACAGCTTACTCACTTAAAACAAAAAAATATATTACATCTTACAATATATAAGGAATTTGTGGAAGCTAAACAAGTTGGCTGCATCAGCATATATGCACGATGCGTTTACACTTTGTCGCAGGCGGCAATTTATGTTCCAAAATTATGAAGAGGAGAGCAGTTTTGTAAGATCTGCAACAAAAGTATGTAAGTCAATAAATTCATGCCCACTTACAGTAACAGTCATGATGCATTATTTTATTTAGTACAAGACACTGTCAACAACTCTTTAGATAAGGTCACCTTTTCATGATAATAAAGAATAAAAATTACCTGAAAAAAAAAGATGAGGGAAAAAATCCACTATCTAGTTAGTCAGCATTTCAGAGAATCCAGGTGTTTCTCCCCCATTCCAAACTACATCTTATGAGATTAGTGGGTTTGCTTCCTGTGACTGCATATTTAGCTTTTCAGTGTCTCCTCACCCTCTTACTTGAACCTGGACAAACCAGTTTTCTTTGAAGACCTTTTGTGATGTACGAGGCAGTCACTTATTCAGGCTTGTTCATATTACTTCAAGGACCAAAAATAGTCTGAAAAACTCATTTGCTTCAAAAATCTTTGGATTTGCCCTCACAAAGTTTTTCTCTTCCAGTACAAAGGGTTGGTAGTGATTTAAGGGCCAGCTGAGACACCAGAAGTCTGTTCAGCTCAGTAACTGTCTTTGTGAACAGTTATTCTGTTTCACAATGAAAAAGGAAGAGAATACAGAGAACACATACACAGCCTACAGAAAGAATTCTCCGTTGACTTCTTCCTTTACACTTGTTCATGCCTCTTGCTTGGCTTTGGGGAAGGAGTGAAAAGCCTCCTTTCCTCTCTTTCTGCAAATACGAAGAACCAGACTGCAGCATTTTCGGCCTCTTGGAGCACTTTGCTTACTTATCAGTTCAGCTCCTCAGTGGACACATTCAGACAAGCCTGCCGTGGTGCCAAAGCAGTTAGACATCTAGCATGCCACCTAAAACCAGAAATATGATGGCAGCCCAGACTGTTTACTCCACATTTTTCAGACCTCTGAGTCCCAATGGAGTCAATGGAAAGAGGAAGACCATTTTGGATTTGTGTCTTTTGCCCAAATCTTGCCTAACCTATTTAAAAAGAAACTAAAGGAGGTATATTAAAGATCCTATGCTTTCCTGACAAAACAGACCTCAATCTTAAGAAGGAAGTGCAGCAAACTGAAAGATTTAACAGAAGATTCAAGTAATTTGAAATTGTGAAGTGGATTTGCTCTAAACACATTAAATAGGAATGCATAATGCATGCCATGATATGTTCCTACATTATTTACTTGGCAGTCTATATTGAACATACCTCATGCAAAACTGCACTACGCAGCATTGCTTGCCAAAATCATGTGTGTGTTGATAAGTGCAGTTGGTTGAACTTGGCTGGCAGCCAGACCCCCACATAGCCGCACTCTCATCCCCTCTCCTCAACAGGACAGGGGGAGAAAATAAGATGAAATAGTTCATGGGTCAAGATAAAGACAAGATCACTCAGCAATTACTGTCACAGGCAAAACAGCCTCAACTTGGGGAAGATTAATTTAATTTACTGCCAATTAAAAATAGAGTAGGATGGTGAGAAACAAAGATAAAACTAAAAACTCCTTCCCCCTAGCCCCCTGCTTCATCTCAGGCTCAACTTAACTTCTTCATTTCCAATTCCTCTGCCTTCTCTCAGCCTCCCAAGTGCTGCAAGGGGGACAGGGAACGGGCGTTGTGGTCAGTTCATAACACTTCATCTCTGCTGCTCCTTCCTCCTCACACTTTTCCCCTGTTCCAGCATGGGGTCCTCCACATCTGCAGTGTGGAGATCTGCTCCATCATGGTCCACCAAATGCACTGCAGGAGCAGAACCTACTTCACCATGGTCTTCTCCATGGGCTGCAAGGGGGATATCTGCTCTGGTGCCTGAAGTACCTCCTCCTCCTTCTCTGGCTTTGGTGTCTACAGGGCAGGTTTTCTCACTTTTTTCCCCTCATTTCTCACTTTCATACATCATTTTTGCGCTTCCTTAAGCATGTATTCCCTGAGGTGCCACCACCTTGGTTGAGGGGCTCAGCTGTGCCCTGTGGTGGGTCAGCTGGAACCAGTTCAAACTGTCTGTGTCTGGCATGGGGCAGCCCTGACCTGTCCTCACAGAGGCCACATCTGCAGCCTCCAACACCTGGACACCAGCACCCCTTACAACAAGTAACTCTGCTCTAGGAGCTGCAGGCAAGGAACCTGGGCAATTTGACAAATTAATTGAAAAAAGTACTTTTCAGAAAAGTGTGAGACATGAATTTGACACTGGGATTGAATCTCTTCTCACCAAAGGTGAGAAATATGTCCTCTCTCATTTCCATAAATAAAAGGAAAATTCGCTGAAAGAAGACGAATTGGAAATTATGTCTCTTGAAACAGGCACCAAAAGCTGTGCCACCATATACTCAAATGCTGAGAAGCTGAGGAATGTAGCAATTGACTTTATTTAGACAGACATAGTTTCATGGGTTCATGTTCTGCTACTAAATTTAAGAAGTTCTTGAGAGAAACAAGTGGTTTCCAGTGTTTGCCACATATCTGCCTGTGTATCATAAACCTTAAAACAAAGACACTAACAGAATATTAGCAAGTGTACATTCAGTAACTTATATCAAGTTTATTTTTTCTTTCCAATTTGCACTTGGGAAGTAAAGCCCTGATAAATGAAAGGGACAGATGATACACTAACGTACATTTTTTCCAAAATGTGTGCATAACTATGGAGGTATTATTGCTTCTGCTGATACTCTGTGCATTATTTGAAGCCCTTTTTCTACACATTAAAAGCAAGTAGACCAAGCACCGGGAAAGGACACTGATTAAGAGTAGAATTCTGCAGCACAGAGCTTACAGCAGGGACTCCAACATACCAAAGATGCTCTGAGATGCAATTACCACTATTTTTATGTTAAATATTGTAGCAGAGATTTTGTTGTTATTTGGAAAACACCAATTTCAGTTAAAAAAATCTGTAAAACAGCATGGGCATTTATGGTGGTAGTATATAGCAAGTGCAGAGGACAAGACTACAGAAATAAGGGTAATACTTCATGAAGATGTCAGTAACTGCAAGCTACTGAAAAATACAGCAAGGGCAGATCAAAGCAGAAAAGATGGGAAGAGCTGTCAAACCACCAGGTATGTGTATTGGGTTTCTGCGAGAGGTTTTGGGGTTTTTTACAAAGCAGGGGAGGGCTATAGAGATAGCCCTACAAGAAGCTGCTAGAAGTTCCTCTGGCTCCAATTTTGGACCCACCTCTGACCAAGGCCAAGCCAATCAGGATCTCTGTGAATTTATGTCTTTAAGAAGGGCTCAGTGCACAGTCTGCCTCTCTCTTGCTCTGGCCCTGAGCAGCATGGCCCTGGTGCAGGCAACATGGACCTAGCCCTCCCAGTCTGGTCTGGCCTCAGCTTAAGCTCAAGCCCTGCTGCAGCTCCAGCCTGAGAGAGCCAGGAACTCTTCAAAAGCTAGCAGAAGAAAGCTGCAGTGGAGAAAGGAGTGAGATGTGAGGAGAACAACTGTGCAGACACCAAGGTCAGTGAAGAAAGAAATGGAGAGGGGGAAGGAGGAGGAGATGTACAGAGTAGAGGTTCCTTTGCAACCCACAGTGAGAGTGCAGGTCAACCCACCTGCAGCCTGTGGAGGTTCAGCGATGGCATAGATCCACATGAGAAGGTGGCTGCCCCTGAAGAGGCTGTGACTCCATGGAAAGTATGTGCTGGAGCAGTCTGTGGGAAGGACTGCAGTGTGTGGAAGGGAAGCCCACACTGGAGCAGTTGTGAGGAAAACTGCAGCCATAGGCAGACCCACAGAGAAGTTTGTTGAGGACTTTTCTTCTATGGGAGAGGTACCACGTGGAAGCAGAGGAAGAGTGGGAGAAGTCCTCCCTGCCTCTGAAGAGGAAGGAGTGGCAGAGACTATGTGGGATGAACTGACTGCAACCCCCATTCCCATCCCTCTGTGCTGCTGAAGGGCAGGAGGTAAAGAAACCAGGAACAAAGCTGAGCCCAGGAAGAAGGGAGGGATGGGGTAAGGCATGTGACTTTAAGATCTGGTTGTATCTCTCACTATTCTATTCTGATGCTACTGGTAACAAATTAAATTGCTTTGTTTTTCTCCCCAAGATTAGTCTGATTTTCACCCGGGACAATAAGTGGTAAGCAAACCCTCCCTGTCTTTTGTTTCAGCCCACGAACACTTTGTTATATTTTTTTCCTTCTCTCCATCTCACGTGGGGTGGGGAGGAAAAGTGAGTGAATGGCATCATGGTGCTCAGTTGACCACTGGGCTTAAACCACAACACTATGTTTAAGTTGGAAGAAAGCCTACTATTTAATGAAAACAAGTTTTAATTAGTTACAAACAGGCCATAAACACTTGTTTTGTTGATTTTTCCTTTGTTTTCATGTTGTCCATTCTCTTTTCTGATGAATTACGCCAAATTTAGCCTCAGAAGAAAACCTTTTGACAGCAGCAAGGAGCTCTTCCACTTTGAAACACTAGGAAGTGAAATATAACGCTAGAGTAATCTTAATTAGATGGAGGTCATAACTTCAGTACACTTACTCCATGCTACATTAAATAAAAAAGACTGATGTATAAAAATATGACACACTTTATTATACAACCACCACAGTTTTTTACAGCTACAGCTGGATGCATATCTGTGACTGAAAGGTGATGGTGTTCAACTGTGTGTTAGGTTAGATGTCAAACCTTCCTTTAAGAACACAATGATATTAGAATACAGACATATATAAAATGGGAATTTGAAATACAATTACTGTTCAGCAGTTTCCACAAATCAGTTTGTATTGATCTTGTGAATTAATTTAAATTCATCAATTTATCAACTAATTTAAATCCAGCAAAGTAATGATGGCAGAGACATATGCCAAAAACTTCAGGCAGAACTCTATGATTTTATTCCAACGTCTGCTTTGCTGAAAATGACGTATTTAATTTTTTACTTAAGAAAAAAAAAGCATGAAAGAACTATATGGCATGTTACTTACTTGGGATTTGTCTTTTGCAAATTGATACTGGGAATACACACTTGCCAAAAGTGAAAAGAATACAAGGCTGAGTCCAGTTAGATAGTTTGGTGATGGGAACAATAAAATTAATTTTCCCACAACATCAAATTTAGCTTGTATCTGTGCAATCTCTAAACCAAGGCTCCCTTCACAGTTTATCATCAATATCTGTACTGCTTCTGAGAACAAAAATACCTATTGCTGATATATAGCTTTGCAACCAACTCCTTTTGAGAACTTTTGGGCTATCATTCTGTTGGTTTCAGTTTTTATCATCCTGTCCCAGGGAACTTCATCCAGGCTTTGAGATTTATAAGGAGCAATTCATTCATTCACTTTTGCTTTGACCAAAGATCTGTGAAATAGGCAATGCACACTGTCTTGTGCTGACTCAGTTTTAACAGCATATTGTGGTAGTGAATATTTTGCATGTCAATGTTCATCAGTCCTGAGATGAAACCAGTGCCCACATCCTGCATTAGAACACCATGAACATCACAGATACCTCCCTTATCCATGATGTCCATTCATGGGTCCTATCCCACCACAGATAGCGATTCAAAGATGGCTGGCTCCTCGGCAAGAATATTCCCATGAGGTACCCACCTTCTAAGTAATTTCATAGAATCACAGAATTGTTTAGGTTGGGAGGGACCTCTTGAGGTCATATAGTACAATATCCTTATTCAAGCATGTGAGCAACAGTTGGTTGTCCAGGTTCATGTCCAGTTGGGTTTAGAATATTTCCAAGAACGGAAACTCTGCAAGCTCTCTGGGCAATGTGCTCCACGGAATTTCATGGTTTTTAATTTCTGCCCATTACCTCTTGAAAGAGCTTGGCTCCTTCCTCTTTGTTGGTTCATACCAGGTGTTTATACACATTGGTGAGATTTCCTGAGCCTGTCAGCTTATATGTAAGGATGCTGTAGGAGACAATCTCAAAGGCTTTAGGAAATTCAAGGTAAATGTCACCCATTGCTCTACCCATATCCTATCAAGTTGGCTGTCCTATCAAGGATATCAAGTTGGTTAAGCATGGTTTTCCCTTTTTAAATACATGCTGGTTACTCCCAATCCCCTTCCTGTTCATGTGTTTGGAATGATTTCCGGGATTAGTAGCTCCATCATCTTTCCAGGGATCGAGGTGATGCTGACTGACTTGCAGTTTACTAGATCCTTGTTGCTCTTTTTGAAGATAGGGGTGACATTTGCTTTCTTATAGTCATCAGGAACCTCTGTAGTTGCCAAGACCTTTCAGAGATAATTAGAGTGGCCTCATAATGACATCAGCTAGCTGCCTCAGCACTTGTGGGTGCTACTTGTCAAGTCCCATGTACATCCAGTTTGTTTAAGTGCTCTAAGGTTAGTGTCCTAACCTTGTTCTCCACTGAGGGTAAGTCTTCTTTGATCCAGACCTTACCCTTGGTCTACAGACCCTTGAATTTCTGAAAGCTAGTCTTACTAGTAAGGACTGAGGCAAAGAAGGCATTGAATACCTCAGCCTTTTCTGTGCCCGGTGTCACCAGTTCCCCTACTCCATTCAGCAGCAGGCACATGTTTTCCCTTGCCTTATTTTCTGTTTATGTACCTATAGAGTTCTTTTTTGCTGCCTTTCCCATCACTTGCCAGATTCAACTCCAGGTCAGCCTTGGCTTTTCTAACCCTATCCCTGCAATACTGGACACCAACTCTATACATCTCTTGGGTCATCTGTCCCTGCTTCCACCTCTTCAACACTCCCTTTTTAGAAGTTTCAGTCAAAAGCTCTTTGCTTAAACCATGCAGGACTCTTGATGCCTTTGCTTGATTTCCTACTGTTCAGGACAGAGCTTTATTGAGTTTGGAGGACATGATTCTTGAATATTAACCAGCTCTCTTGGATCTTTGTATTTTCCATGGCCATACCCTATGGGATTCTTCCAAGCAGATCTCTGAAGAAGTTGAAATCTGGTCTCCTGAAACTGAGGATTGTCATTCTCATTTTTGCACTGCTTTCTCCTCTTAGGATATTGAATTCTTACCATCTCAGGGCTGCTCCTGACTTTCACATGCCTGACATATTTGCCCTTGTTTGCAAGTATCAAGTCCAGCAGAGCATCCTTACTTATTAGCACCTATGCCAGAAAGTTACCACCAAAGCACTCCAGAAATCTCCTAGATCCGCTTGTTCACAGCTGTGTTGTTGTTCCAGCAGATACCAAGGTGGTTATGATTCCCCCATGGTGTGTGTCCCTTCCAAATCAACATCTGAGGCAAGAAAAGATTGACAGATAGCACACTTATCTTGACTACTACCAGCAGGATAGAGTATCCTCTGTCCACAAGTCCTCTCATGATTTCCTCCTATTTTTGAAGAAAGTCTTCCCATAGGGGACTCCATCTCTTCCCTCTAGCTGAGATTTTTCAACCTCTTTACATATTGAAAAACAGAACAATGACCTTGCTCCCTCATCTCAATAAAAATGAAGACTTTTGACATCCTGAAAACACATTTACTCTGGAAAGTGTCAATGACATCTTCAGAGGTTGCAGCATTCTGCACACTTGTTTCCAGCAAAAAAAAAGGAAGCATTATGCCTAGAAGAAGGTGAAAACAAGCCAGGCAAAATGAGTAAGAACAGGTCAACAAGAACAGGCTCAACAAGGAAGTTTGTCCCTTACAGTCTTAACAGATCCTGCAGCAGAGCCCTGGCAGCATCCACACAAAGCTACTCAAGAGCTGGTATGCTGAATGACAAGAGAACAGTGTCACACACTTTGCCATGGAAACAAGGCATGAAAACAACCAGAAGTTGTCTGCTTTCAAGGAAATGGCACAGGTTGAGAGATGGGTCAAAAGCCAAGTGAAGAAGTGGTTTGTATCACATATAATCTCAAAAGTGAGAGGAATAACTAAAGAAGATGCAACACATCTGAGCTACTGTTTCTCTCAGATCACATACGGTCTCTGCCCCATGCAGATTGTGGTCTGTCCTTGGTGGGGATCTTCTCTGAAAATCAGGAGTGTCTACATCATCCCCCATGGAAGCAGTGTGCTCTGGCCTGGCAGTCAAATCCTGGTGCTGGGTACACTGCTGACCTCCCGTTACCAACTGCCCAGCTTTCTTGCCTCCCCTACAATGACAGACTTCTTGCCAGTGAGGGATCCTCCCTGGCTGATGTCAATGAGATGCTTAAAAACTACTTATTCCCCCTGCAATGTACCCTGCATTCTTGATAAGCTGTGGGATGCTTTTGACAGTGAAACCTGGCAGTGCCCTGGCTCTTGTGTCACTCTTGTAATCTAGGCCTGTAAAGAGAAGAAGGTCGACAGAGCATGACAGGCCTGCACATCTTACCCAGGGCCCTAATCCACTTCCCTCACTGTTACACTCTTTTTCTCCCCATCCCTCTGCATCTTATTTCAGAGATAATCCTCCTTTCCTTTGCCAGTGAGGAACTGCAAGCCAGCAACCCATCAAACACACTACATGGGCATACTTACACACTTATATAAATACAAAGTGATTTGGCTGTGTTACACAGGGCTCTCTTAAAAAAGGAGAGTGATTGATCCTCCAAGGTGATCATAGCAATCATGACAAAGGAGCAGGAGAATGTGTAGAAGCACAAAAGAGAGGGAAATCTGGGATGTGAATATGGTAAGATGTCCCTTCCCTCAAGGTGCTTTTCATTTGCTGCAGCATTGGACAACTCCCTCAGAATGAATCCATATGCATGTTGCCACATTGTGCAAATGCTGGAAAAAGTTATCTACACAGCAGCAGATGAATCACAGACAAATGCAATCAGCTATTTAGAAAAGCCAGCTAGATATTTGTCGAAATTTACCTGTTTCCAATCAGATAAAGAATACCTAGAATGTTTGCAATAGAGAAATTTACTGTGTAGTTTAAATATAAACAATATGGATAATAAACCACAGCAGTCATAAATTACACGATGCTGTGTAATCTGCTTAGTTTTTGTTGACACATACTATATACAAAAAGCACATACAAGAATTTTACCAAACCTATAGCACAAATTCCTCACTTCCAAAATTAGGAAACGTCAGAATTTGTCTGCATGATTTTAATTTTTTTTATATTGTGCTTCTGATTACCACATTTTTATATGCATATATAGCCTTTAATATCATGGTCACATACTTTATTTTCCTCCAGATCCCCAAATCATCAGTGTTCAGAATACACAATGAACAATTACTCAATATTCCTTTTCATCTCTTTTATTCAATATTAATCCCAAACACCATTGATCTTTTGGGAATCAAGAACCACAGTTTAATGTAAAGTTTGGAGGAAAGATTATAATTATAAAGTTGTGACTTTTTCTCTTCTCTCTGGTTCCTTTCCCTTCTTCCATCAGCTCTTGCCTTGGACCCATTTCATCTCCTCTCAGTCCTCTGTTCCGCTCCAGTGGAGCTCTCAGCTGCTGCTTTACCCAACACATGACAGCACAAAGACTCACACACCAAAACAAAATCATGGCTAAGAGAGACTCTCTTACAGCCAGCTCCCTCAACCAGCTTGACTTTCAGCAGCCCAAGCATTGGTGAACACAGGGAAAGGGGTGGAAACACACAGCTGAGTATGATGCCAGAGCAGGACTTGGGCAACTCAGGGTGAGACTGGCTTAAGCTGTGTTGAACCACACTGTAAGGGACACAGGAACTTGCCCTTCTGTGGCATGGGTCCATCCCACTGACTGTTTGTTTTTCCTTAAGTAAGGCTGAAACATGTTACAAAGCTTTTGTGCCTTCATTAGCCTGCACAGCTGCCCTCAATGGGGATTTCCCTGGCTATACGCAAGCTCAGAGACCGGCATGGGGCAACTCAGGCTGAGCACAAATTGAAGCATAGGATGAATTGACAAGTTCCTCTGTAGCAATAAACATTTTTACCTGTTACCTAATGCTTAAGAACTACATATAATATTTTTCAGATTATCTTAATAAGGCATACTGTTCTGGTTTTTTATGATGCCACTCTCTTAAATCTCAATTACATTATATCTGCATGAGCATACACACAGAAGTCTGCTAAAAAAAGTCTGTTCCAGCTCCTACCAGCTAAAAAGCACAGGGTCCACCATGCACTGAGCATAAATAGTACATAAATGGACATAGATAGACTTCAGGAACACAGAACAGAACTGTCATTAAATATATGTCTATATATATGTTGTGAACATACATAAATATGTCAATAGTTGCACAACTCACATACGTCCGTTAGATTTTGCAGAACAACATAGAATAATGTACAGGCATAGAGATGATGAACAGGTGCTGCACTTATTTGTCAGTCAGTAGAGGTGCAGGAGGCAGGTATTAAAGGTGTGAATTAACATTTGCATACGTATATATCATACTTCCCAACAGTTAAAGACTTTTTTCCTCTGTCTGCTTCTTTAAAACTCATTAAAGTACTTACTGTGATGAAATTCACTTTTAAAACTGCAGAGACTGCTGCGTGCCTAAGTAAGCCATTATTTGCTAGCTCATAATCATCTTTCCTGTGTCTGCTAGAATCACTGATGCATTAATTGCTTATCAAAATTTGAAACAGTTCATGAGTCACTCTGAAGATAAAATAAATAAATATTAATGAGCCAATTTAAAGAGAATTCATGTCCTCTCCCTCTTAAAGCTGAAAGACTGTATTTATTACATGTCAGAATTAGGTCTTGATACCTAATGTATGGGCAAATATGAAATATAATCAAGCCATACTCTGCAAATCAGAACTGACTGACTAGGTCACTATGTTTCAAGGGATCAATGCTTCATAGTCTTATTTGATCAAATTATAGGTCACAGACAGAAAGGACTGGTCAACTATAACATAGAGATTAAGTGAAAGTTATGTCTAAATGCATAGGTCTGACACAGATTGAATAAAAAGTGAAATATTTAGTTTTTAAAGTTTGGAAATGATGCTATATGAGAAGATCTTAACAGCAGCAAACACTTGATCTTCAAACAAACACATAGGCAAAAAATATCATTACATAAGAAATTCTACTATTCCTTACATCATATGAGGAAGAGGAGAAAAACATTTTATTCTGGATCAATCTGAAATTTTCATTAAGCCAAAATGTTGGGTGGAGGGCTCTTCATCCATTTAATTTTTTACTAAAATTGAGTTAAATATACTATTTTGGAGAGGAAAAAACTTTTATTTCGAAAACATGAGTGTGCTGAGAGACTTTTAAGTCTGAGCCAATCATTGTTCACTGTTGAAAATCTAAGTCTAAAACTTTTCAAACTAAATGACCCAGGATAAAACAGGAAACAGAATTCCTTCCTTTGAGCCCTTTCTTTTCCTCAAAAACTGAGGAGGAACAGGGAAAACAGGGAGTATCCCCAAAAGGCAACTGTAGCTCTAAAACATATTAGGAATTAGACAGACATCAGTGAGCCACTTCTGAGCCAAACTGTTAGTAATATATCTTCTTCAATAAATGACAGTTTTCCTCAAGGAAGTTCAGCAGCAGGAGATGCTGGCTAATGCAGCTGGCTGGTATAAAGCAGATGGAATGGGAAATTCACAGAAATGGGCAATTTGCCTGTTAGTCACTGATTACAAGCAGGATGAAGAAATCATGTTAACAGACTATGGGTCTTAGTAAGAAATGAAGAATCCTCTATTTATAATATTAGGTCAAGCTGTTTATTGTCAGAGGTCACATCAGCTGGTTAGCGGAAGATACTACTTCAGCTTCATCCAGTCATGTAAACAGGCAGGCTGCAGCAGTCCTAGAAGTATCTCTGCACCTCAGCTGATGGCTGTCACCACAGTGACACGCGGACACCCTGTGTATACTGTAAAACTAAAGGCATCTCCTCAGACCAAGATAACCTATCCATCATTAAACACAGAATATGTCACTGTCAGTGAAGTCTGCATGTAAGAATACCGAAAAAAATACAATTACCAAATATATTGTGGACTAAATGTAAGATAGGAGGAATTCAAATTTTGCTACTTATATAACCTTCATTAATTTGCAGATATACTAGCTTTCTTTCTAATGTGTAACTAAATAACGTGTATTTTCCCTAACAGTGTCTTAAAGTTCTTCACTTCATGCATTCACAGCTAACATAGCTCTCACATAACTTGCTTTTCTCCCAAGCATACGTAAGGAAGGACTTATTTCATGTTATAAATGATTGTGCTACTTTCTTTGAAACCTACAAAATCATGCAAATAATATAGTGAAGTCATAGGTTCTTTAAGACAGGCCACTGGTATCCAAATGAAGGGTTGTTTAAATTTATCGTTATGTGCATGTAAGAGAACAATGAAGCAATTAAACAATTTTCTTATGTTTTAGAAAAACATTTTTTCATTATGCTAAAAATTATTCTCAGTATGTTGTGTAACAAGCTTCAAATCTGCAAACAAAGATTATTGCCGAGAGTTAGCATTTTCATTTACATAAATGTTAGGCTATTATTCTGTTTTTATAGAATATTTGTGGAATTAGTTTTTCACCAGGTAATTTACTTTCCTCTCTATAATATTTTAAGCTTCCAAACCTAATGACACTGTTCACCCTTGTTCAACAGAACTTAACAGATGCAGTTGTAAAGTTAAACCTAAAGCTATACAGTGCATCTACTGAAAATGCTAACTTCTACACAAAAAGGGTGAATGAATAGAAGTTTCCTTTAGACTGTGCAACAAAAATTTTCACTCAGCAAAATTATGAAAAAAGGCTGTGGTTTCATGGGAAATGGGAAAAGCTAAATTCCACACAAGACTTCTTTTCATTTTGAAAAGTCTTTAGTGTAACTGCTGCCAAGATGCTGAATCTCCACTTGATGTTAAACCTGTGAAGAGACTATTATAATAGAATATAAACTTGTGAATAGAATATGGGAAATTAGCAGATCATGTGCATGATTAAAATAAAAACCAGCTGTGTTGGAAAAATGTGTTGTCGAATAAAGCTGAACTTGGATACAAATATGTTCATCACCAAAAAAATGGCCAAACAAATAATAGTTATCAGTGTTATTTTTTTTAGTGTCATGTTTGCATCGAGCATAGATGAAAACAGCTTCTTACCTGCTTGGATAATTCTGGCCCATTGATGCGAGCCTGCACCAGAGCGTCATTAACAAGTGAATGGAAGTTTAGAAGCACGTGCTCAATGTCGTAGGTTCCACTCATGGCACTTGAGAGCTCCTCCAGGGACTGAATATATCCCCGCCAATGAAGATCAACTTCTGCCATGCTGGCAAGGCAGCCGCGGATGACGTTGAGGCAGTAGCCCATACAGGGCTTGCTTAAAGTCAGGCCTTGGCAGTGGGGGCAGTACTGCATCCTCAGTAAAGCTCTGCCGCAGTCTTTAGAGAAAGGCAGGTGATCTGTCGTATTGATCACTTCAATCCCCAAATTCAGAGCCTGCAAGAAAATCCGGCTGGGTAACAGCGACCGTCCCATTTGCCCTATGGCTTTTTTGGGAATGTTACCAAAGGGTCTGATGTCTCTTCTCGCCATTCGGAGGCACTCCGCGTATTCCAGTGAAATGTCAGTCAGACCAGGGTTAATCACGTGGTTGTAGACTACTGGGAACAGCGTGTCAAAAAATCTGTTCACCAATTCCTCCATGCTAACGTCGGTGCCAAATATGAAGAGTCCAACGTCTGTGAAAAACTCCTGAACACGTGCAGTAGCCTCAGCAGCCATGTTTCTATATGCGTTGCAGAAAAGTGTGCTGGTGTAATTCTCAGCCAGTCTGATAAGCATTTCAAAGGTTTCTGTAATTAAAAAAAGGTTCATTAATTTTAAGGTTTAAAAAATAAGATATCAGAGTTAGAACTTAAAACAATTACATCAGGACAGCTTACATTTATCCCAAATGATTTTCTGTATTAGAATGCACAAAATGAGCACAAAGTGTGACAACTGTCTTTTGTATATAGGCAACAAGTAATGTTACAACACAATTAATAATCCATACATTTTCTTGGCAAAATATATTAAACACAGTCTAAAAAAATAAAAAACTAAATTAATTGTAAACTGATTTACTAAGTCACAAAATGCAACAAAGCCCTACTGTATCTGTCTACGTATATACATATAGTAGCTCTCTCATCTCACGACTCATTCTACAAGATGCAATCAAAAGCTAAATGCTCTCAGTCAATTCACTTCAAGTCATTCCTCTTACCATCCTAAATGGATGGGCAAAAGTAACATTAAACAATTTAGATGACTCTTCCATTCCACTAAAACGTAATTTTAGTTAGGAAGGAGATGGCCCAAACACACATGAGAACATGCTTTTAAACCATGCTGTTTGGTCTGGCAATTGCTATGGTAAAGCAAAGTGATGGAAGGTGCAGAATTACTCTCCTCTGTGATGGGTACACCCTCTCTGCCTGAGAAGCCTGAACTTCAGAGAAGGCAAAGGAGCAATGTATAGGTCAAAATGATACTTACTTTAGAGTTGATATTAAAAATACATAGAAACACATATTACAAGTAAGACTCAGTAACTTTATTTTATTTCAAGCTTTACAAGTTTTCATGTATTTATCTTTTTCACATTATTTTAAATGAGACTGTATAGAGATAAAGTGAGGCAAAGCATGAAGTACAGTTAATCCAAACACTGATGTCAAAAAAAGGCAGGATCAAATAGTGTCAAACTGTCAGGCAATTATTGAAGTCACCTGAAGTCTGATGTTAAGTCACTGACTGAAAGGAATAGAAAACACAAAATAATTTTAATATAATAACCAAGACTGGCCATCACATCTTTAATATGTAATTATGGAGAAGAATAAATGTCTTACATTCTGATAAAAAGCTTCTTCAGGTCAGTGAAATGATTCTTACTGAGTTCAGGGGGTTTGAAAATGCATGCTTGTGAAAAGATCAAAGAGAAGATGTATTAAACGAATTTGCTTGTACTTTCTATGCATTCTTTGTTTTCTCCAATAAAAATGAGATACATGCTTATAAATCAGAATCATAACCTCTATTCCTCTGCTATCTATTAACCCTTAGTTTCATATTTTACACCACCCTTAAAAATTATATTGCTCTGTCTCTCTTTTCTAATCTTCTAACATTCACATAAGAAAAAAAACTGACTGCACACAGTAAAGAGTAGGAAAATGCATCCCACTTGTCCTTTTTTTAAATTATTATTACTATGACATATACATATAGGCATCTCTCATAAAGCGAATTTCACTATAATCATTCACGTGTGCCAAATATCAGCAAAGGGTTTTATCTGTTTTGAAAGTCATACTTCAAGAGTCACAATCCTGCATGGAGGTAGGCTCCTGCCAACTGAGACATGTTCAATACAGCAGAGCCTCTTCAATTTATCCGAAGAGTTGACATGCAGAAGTGCCAGCTGGGTAACTCTGAGGATGACAGGTGCCTGCATCATCACCGGCTCTGTGACATTTCTCAACCTCAGCACCTCACGCCAGGTTGTACCTGAGACACCTGCACTGCATCCTGTGTTTGTAGGTGTGCACATGTGTATCACAGAATCCTAGGAGTTGGAAGGGACCTCAAAAGATCATCCAGTCCAACCAGTCCAGAGCAGGATCACCTAGACTAGGTCACACAGGAATGCGTCCAGGCGGGTTCTGAATGTCTCCAGAGAAGGAGACTCCACAACCTCTCTGGGCAGCCTGTTCCAGTGCTCTGTCACCCTTACAGTAAAAAAGTTTTTCCTCATATTCAGATTGAAACTCCTATGTCCCAGCTTGCTCCCATTTCCCCTTGTCCTATCATGTGACATCACTGAGAACAGCCTAGCTCCTTCCTCCTAACACTCACCCTTTAGAAATCTATAAACATTAATGAGGTCACCCCTCAGTCTCCTCTTCTCCAAGCTAAAGAGACCCAGCTCCCTCAGCCGCTCCTCATAAGGGAGATGCTCCACTCCCTCAGTCATCTTTGTGGCTCTGCGCTGGACTCTTTTAAGCCACTCTCTATCCTTCTAGAACTGAGGGGTCCAGAACTGAACACAATATTCCAGATGCGGTCTCACCAGGGCAGAGTGGAGGGGAAGGAGAACCTCTCTCGACCTACTAACAACGCCTCTTCTAATACACCCCAGGATGCCATTGGCCTTCTTGGCTGCAAGGGCACATTGCTGGCTCATGGTCATCCTGCATAAAATTTTCATAAATAAAATTATTTTATCTGGGGTGGAGGGGGCAGCCCAGGCTTAACAGCAACACCCAAACACACCCTCACTGCTCTGAGCAGAACTGTATGGGAGACCCATGTTCTTCTGGGGCAGAAGATGAGACACAACATAGCAGACAGGGCATATTAGATTGACCAAGATGCCTACATTATGGTGACTGAACAAAGGATGAGATCCCCACACGTGGTCAGCTAAATTACACCTCTAAATATTCTGCTGTATGTTATGTCTCATTTTTATTGGACCGAACAAGGAATGCAAAGAAAGTATAGTCCTACTACGGAGGCTTTATTTAGTTGCCTAAGGGTGTTTAGTACCATTTTCAGTGGTAGATGCCATTTATCTGTCTGTTCAGAAGATCTGATCCTGCAGGTCCTGTGTCAAATCTGCAGGCTTTGTGTGGATGTTTTGCATTTAAAATGGTAGTAGACGACTGTGTCTAGAAAAATGAACTAAATTCTAGATACAAAGTTATCACTGACTCAAGAACTCTTCACATAAAAGCTTGGAGCAGCCAGAATAATGAAGACAAAAATTTATGTCAAAATGATTCTTGGGATAGATGGTTTAAGATAATAAAATGTGAACAGTATTAAAGCCTCCTAGGAAAATGGCTATTTTTGTAACTGTAGATTCAGTCTTTTACACAGATTTTGCCAATGCTTCAGGTGAAATTTGTTAAAGTAGGTAATGTTAGTAAAATAATGATATTATAACAATCTCTTTAGAATGACATGAATAAGGTTTTTATGACCCTTCTCAATTTTTTATTAGTACTTTTTCGAAGATGAAAACCATGAAGTATGTGATCTAAAATGTCTGTTACAATCCATGGTTGCAGTACCCTATTACCAAGAGCACAAATATTAGATGAAAGAATAAATCATGCTCCACATGGATAATCAATAGATTTTACAATGTGGTCCAAACAATAACAAATCTTCAAGATTGAATTACATTGCTGGTGCCCCAGCAACCCACAGATGAATGGGTACAGTAATCAACTGCGTGATTTATTGACTGTGCTTTTCTAAAGAGCATATGACACTATTGGCCACTTGTGTTTACAATTCTGCATCATGCTGTTTAATTGTCATTTTAGGATTTCTTACAAAATCTGTTTATCAGGTTTATTCTACTGGCATGTTTTCTAATTTATAAACGACAAAACTACTCCTATTTGTTTTGCCCTCAGACAGCTTGAAGAATGACAGACAGCAAAGCAGACCTCAACATTGAAGAGCACCTGTGAGCACCTTACGATGGCAATCTATGTCATTTACAACACTTTTAGACTTCAATGACAATCCAAGTTGCACACTCTTAAGTCACAAATCAGGGCTGTAAGCAATTAACCAATTAATTTTTTGAAAGAATAGTAGTATCTCTCTTCCTGGTTTTGCTATGAAGCAAAAAACAACAACCCACAAGGCTAGGAGAAAATGTAGATAAGTACACTTTTCATTTATAAATTGTATTTATTCAGCTGATTCTTCATACCAGTATATATGTACATTCTTTGCTGATAATAGCATAGTTAATAAATGATCGTAAAGTGATGTAAAACAACTATCAGGTCATTGCTTTAAAAGATTTCCAGTCTTCCATTCACTTCCCTTAACCTTTCTGCTCCTGAGCCACAGGTAGCTCTAAATTACAAAGATACCACAATGCAGTAATTAAATTAGTGGCTTTAAAAGAGGACACAAAAGTAGACACATGCCTTGTTTACTAGAAGAACTCACAAAGAGAATGAAAAAAAAATCCTGTTTTTTATTCCTGGACATTAAACAGATTTAAGGGGAATATTGCACAGAATAAAATAGAATTCGGATTGGATTTTAAACCAGCTCTGCAAGTCTCATCTTTAATAGTTTTGGCAAAGGGCCCTTCTACTACAGGCACCTGAGAAAATTAATTTAAAATAATTTTCTATGGAATCGTGCTGTTATAAAAGCAACTGCGTTTTCTTAGGTTACCCTTTCTTCAGACAGATGAATCTTCTGTAGAAGCTGCTAAATGAGAAAATGCACTGTCTAAATTCTGAGTATTAACTTTTGAAACATCTATAATACTTACACAAAGGTAGTCTAATAAATTAAAAATCTAGTATCAGTAGGGGGCCAACAAGTTGTGAAATCTTATAATTCAGTAGTAATTCACCAGTTTACATTACGTATTATAAATTAATTCACACTTAGTCAGGGCAAGATATAGAACTCAATAAATTACAACCAGACAGGTCCTTGAACTATGCACATAGTATTTAACCAGAATGCCTTTCACAGCCCAGAGTGGATCTAAAACTGATGAGTTTGGATTACCTCAAGTATTAGCCCATAATATAGAGGAATCAAGATAACTAAATCCAAGTAAAAGCTGAAAAAACTAATAATATTACAGATTTATTATGATGTGAAAAATTCTATGAGAAAATATTAGTCTGTTGCCAGTTGCCATTAATGTTTGGTGATCTCAAATGTTTTCCTTCTGTTTATAGGCAGCACTAATAATCCAGAAGCTCTACTGTACTGTACTGTACTCTACAAGATTTATAGTCCAATCAAGTGTATCTTCCACACATTGTCCTACTGGAGTCAAGGGGAATGTCTCAGGTACAGTTTACAGCCTGGCAAACAAAAGGCATTCAAAAATTATGGAAAAGAATAATTATGGAAAATAAATTAACTCACCCAATATTACATATATAATATCTTTGCTTAAAATATATAAAATAAGGAAATTCAGTGTAATTATCCCCAATGACAAGGTGCCAGATACACTGCAAAATCTTTTATCATATCAGGAAAAAAGTTGAATAAAGTCTTCAAGACATATAGATGAATTATAATGAATGAACTCATTAGGGCATTACCTGTGAAGGTTATGTGGGAGAGAGAGCAAAAGGATAAGTACCAGCAGAAGATATTTGAGACTCACTACAACTGCTTCTTATTGACATATATTTCAAATTAATTCATTTTATAGATTATAGACTCACCACTGAAGTCAGTAAGAAAAGAAGTAGAACAGATTAAATGTGCAGCTCAACCAACTTTGTGTTGCTAAGTGTTAGTGATACACCTCGAGCTTTATAGCCATAACTACTCATAGCAGACTTGAGAATTTGTCAGGTCTTTGGTCTTGAATTAACTTTAGCTCTATCTGAAAAAAAATATTTAAGAAACTTTAATTAGAATCAGTTGACCATTGCCTAAGCTATTTTGTGTTCAATGGTAAATTACTCAGGTGTCAGGAGTTTCTTGCATACCCTGTGATTTTGAGTTTGGTTTAGTTATATTGTAATTTTTTTTTAGCTGTGGGGTAGTTTTTTTTTCATTTTTCATTTTTTTTAATTTAGTGCAATTGCATAACTTTTTCAAAAATATTACACAGAAGACTAAATAAGGTAGGTAAGAGTGCATCCCATTAGCAGGTTCAGGACTGAAAGAAATAAAATTAACCCTGAGAGGGCCCAAGATCATCATGGAAGAAACCTTCCGTGCCAGCAGCATCGTGCTCCTCCCAGTAGAGAGCTCAGGACTGATGATTTATCTGAGCAATGCATGACAGGCGTGAGCATCACACCACCAGAGAAAGGCACAGACAGCAGGATGTTGGTGCATGACAGTTTTAGTTGGAATGTTAGTAAGAATTAGCAATCATAGGTAATTTGGGCTATGAGCATTAATGTCACTGCAATTACACTAAAAAGAACTGTTGCACTTTGAAAGGCTGTTAAAGACTAATCAGTGAAACAGAAAATTCTCTGAGTTCCATAAGTATGCTGTACTCTGCTTTTTTCCCATAATGAAATTGTGTGGAATCATAAGAAACTTATTCCTGATTTAACCAGTGTTTCTTTTTAAAAATAACTTTTATTTGAAAATTTAATATGATGAAGAATCTAGAAAAACATGTTCCAAAGCCAGGTGAGATAATTTCACTCATGATTGCGCTACATCTTTTTGCTAATCTGAATTGATAATTTTACTTTTTATTCTTATTTTATAATCTACTTAATATCATCACTCAGTGATAAACTTTTCTTAGTAAACCTGATATTGACTATTTTGTCATATAGAATTTGGTTTCTGAATCAAGTTATCCATGGTTGGTTTGGTTTTCTTCCTTCTCCATTTTCCTATTTATACCTTAAAAAGCAGGCCCAGCACTCCAACAGGACTCATGTTCAGCTGATCTGACACTACGATTTCCAAGTCTTGTATTAGCTTTTTAGAAAATTATTTAATTAATTATTTATATCATTAATTGTAATTATATAATTAAAAATAAAATTACCTTTTTTTCTAGTTCTCTGGAGCTTCATTTATTTTTATAACTTAATGAAAATCATCATCAGTGGTCCAGAAAAATCTTTTTTAACTTTTCCATGAAACGTGCTACTACTGATTTTAAAATATCTAGCCTTAGAAGCTGCAATTTAACATTCTCCTAAGTTGTAATTGGACTGTAAAGTATTTAATCATACCTTGATAGAAGATA
>NW_010162032.1:0-3107 GCF_000695765.1 Mesitornis unicolor | reverse complement strand
GATACCCTTTTAATAGTGATGACTACAGGACCATTCATCTTGCCATTTTGGAAACAAGAGCAGATTGTTTTGTATGGTGCCAGAAGAAATAACTAGCAATAAATACAGCTATACTGAAACCCTTTTTTCCTCTTGGATTCTGTTTAACCTCTCTCTGATTTTGCATTATTCTGTTTATTTCACAGGCAATGCTTTCTTGTTGGGAGGAAAATATTTCTAAATTCTGAATATAATAATATTCATATATTCATATATAATAATATAATCTAATAGGAAAATATTTCTAAATTCTGAATATATTGCTTACTATCTTGGAATGAAGTATGCTCAGAGTTGCAAATAGAACACTCCAGGGGACTACAGCTTTAAAACTGGTATCATATAATGAAGTTCTTTGAAAATCTCTTCACATAAAATGTTGTGCATGGTTTGCAAAAGGACATCAAATTGATAATCATTTGTGATATCCATTTTTACACATTTGCCATAACAAATAAGGAAGGCATGTCATCTCAGATGTGTGAAAAGGGTATTTTTTGAAAAGGGAAATCTGGAATTTATAGCAGGATGATATTAAGATAGGAGAGTCAGAAAATTAATTTATTGGAATGATAAAATTCATCTCACGTAATTTCAAACATCTAAAAGTGAGCTAGTCACCTGAAGCTCACTTAAAGTCAGGTGAGAGAAACACGCATGATTCATCTGTCTGACTTTAGATTACTACTTTTGGTTGAGATTAACTATTCTCTGGAAGTGCTTGTTCCTCTTCCTTGATTATAAAGGGACGTTAGAACATATCACTCGGATACAAGATCTACATCTAGTCTGGGTGAATCTGTAAGATTTTTGTAAGGAACTGGTATTAAGAGAAAGTGTCATCAAACACAATACAATAATGCAACTTACACAAATAAAGAGCTGAGATGATCATGCTTCTACAAAGTGGTCTTAATGGTAGATAAAATGACAAACTTCTAATATATTTATGCAAATCCTCTTTCCTTCTGAACAGCTGGGAACATGTTTTTCTTAGAATGAAATAAAGTATATACTTGGTTTCCAGAGGACTGCCTGAGCACCATGAATTTACAAGCTAGCCTTATAAAAAAGTAATTATCAGGGAATCACAGATGAATTATACATTAATAGAAAGAACAATCTCAGGAAGATTTCGATGAAGCCATGATGACTGACATCAGATGAAGCTTTTGTCTTTATATTTGAAAGTTTAAATGTGGGGTTTTCTTTTAATTTTCTTTTTTCCCCCACTTATCCCAGTTCTATGCTGGCAATACTCACTCAGCTTCAGTGTCCCTGAATTCAGTGACCTGTTTTTTTATTTATAAAGGTTAAAGTGAAATAATAATCAGGTTCTAGCAGATGAAACACTACAGAGCAACATTTCTTGCACATCAAACAAGTAAATATATTCATTTTGTATCACTGAATATTTAATCTGACAGCTTTCTTCTGCTAGGTGAGGTTTGGTGAATTCCTGCA
Organism: Mesitornis unicolor; assembly: GCF_000695765.1. NCBI lineage: Eukaryota > Metazoa > Chordata > Aves > Mesitornithiformes > Mesitornithidae > Mesitornis > Mesitornis unicolor. Next base: position 1,604 of record NW_010162032.1, on the reverse strand, counting down.
TCTGATAGTCTGAGGAACTCCATACTAAAATTCAGCACACCAGTCAGTCAACGAAATCTGAGGAGTTTGTTTACTTATGACTACATCTCACGGCTTTCAAAGAGCCTCCAATGAGTTTGGTAAGGGATGTGATGTATTTATTGTCTTTAACTTCGCTTCGCTTCACTTTATTTTTATTGAGAAAAAAAAGAGGAAGATTTGTCCTTTAAAGCTGCATTTCCAAAAAAATCATCCATGTTTGTTTCATGGAAGATTCAGGAACAGTGGTGTTTATGACTGGATCTGTACTATACTGAGGTTAGTTCTATGTTCCTCTATAACTTTTGCCAAAAAGAAAAAGTTCATGTTTCTCTGCATAGCTCTGGTATATTAGTGATTAGTGATCTAGTCACTATTAGTGATAAGTGACATGTGCAAAATTCTGCTTAATGTAGGTGATGTGAAAGCATTTTGGTTTATGCCATGTATTTCAGTACCAAGCATGTAAAATGTTGTGAAAAGGAATGAATTTGAAGTGTGCACTTTCAAGTTTCAGATAGCTTAATAAATGTACCATTTCTAATTTGACAACATAGAAACTCTCAGGAGGTGGATAATCAGGCAACCAAATAAGCTTGTTCCCAATTACAAGAGGAAAATAGCACCTGTCAACAACAACATAAAAATCCAGTTCTCTAAACTGGTTAGTAAAAGACATACAGTTTTAGTATATAAACTTATCAGATTTAAGTGAAATTCAGAAGGTATTTCAACAATAAGAAAAGTCTCAGGAAAGAGAAATTGTTTCTAGAAGGACTTTTTAATGACAATTGTACAGAATATCCCATGTAACAACCTAGTATCAAATATCGATATGGGTTGAATAATCCACTCTATTTTGACTCAACCTTTTTTACCCAGTATAACTCCTGATGTTAATACAACTCACTTCTACATTCATAACTCATTCTTTAAAAACTAAGAACTAAACAAGTTAAATGACTTATTGCTGCTAGTAGCTTTGGCACTTGCCTTTAGCTCTCCCTTCAATTCATACACACTTTAGGATGCAGACACAGCTGAAGGGTAAAAACAGATTAGTTCCCTTCCCTTGCATTCTGCTTGCTCCCCACTAACACTCTTACAGGTTTCCGTGAAGTTACTCAAGCTGGCAACAGAAGCTCTTGAGGTGAAAGTTCTGGATATGCTCCATGATGTTGAAGCAGTTTTAACAGAATGGCTTTTACCATTAAAAAGGTAAAAACACATTAAATACTGTTTATTGTAAGGTCTCCATATAGTCAGTTAAGAATGCTGAGTGTATCTACCCCCACTGAGCATATCTAGAGGGAAGAAAAAAACACAAGGTGAAAAAACAAACAAACAAAACCCAAAAAACCCACAAAACAGACAAAACACCTGGCAGGGTGATGTTTCTCCTTATACTTTCTGAGGGATCTACTGCACTTGTGGCTTGTATCAGCTAGAATGGCCCTGGTCAAGGGGAAGTTTCCACCCCCTCATGTGATCTGCACCATCATGCAATGTGATAAGGAATACACATCTTTTTTGCATGTCTCAAAACTGGATTACTCATAGGCTGAATCAATGGGCTGAGGCCAATT
>NW_010162031.1:0-9739 GCF_000695765.1 Mesitornis unicolor | reverse complement strand
GCCTTCCTACCCTCAGGCAGATCAACACTTTTAAACTAAACACTCCCACCTTATACAGTTTTCCTTACATATTTCTTTACCGTTTTCCCATGATTTTGTTTTTTCTTTTCCCACAGTTCTCTAGAAGTAACTGCACAAGTCAATTAGCTTGTAATTATTAAGAGAAGCAAACTAGGGATGGAACAAGGGATTTCTGTGTGGGTGTCCGAAAATTGTAAAGCAACACCTACATACTCGAGTGTGTGTCTCATTTCACCCTTTAGTATTACACCAAGGGTAAAATAAAACTATGTCTTATTGTTTTCATTCCTTCAGGAGCAAACTCCTGCCTGCACCAGTCTAAATAGTGAGTTCTTGTCACAGCTGTAGCCACTGCCACCTGAAAATCATCATAATTTGTTCAATCTTACGATTCTTTTTATGTTACTAGCTAAAGGATTGACAAATTTTCAAGCAAAAACTACCAGCACTTCAAGGACAGCGGTACAATCTGACTTCTACACTAGGTCTCTCTCCTAAAAGCACAGGACAACTGTGATATAGGAAGCTATGTTCCATTTTTTTGTGGCTTACCCTCCTTTTTTTTTTTACTTAAAAAAGAAATTATTCCTCCGTTGCAGGTGATAATACATGGATGATGTGTCCACTTCCTAAACAATGAGTGTTTTTCTCTTCCATGTATAGCTGGTTAATGGATTATACAGCCAGAAGTGACAGCTATGGCTATATAGAGCAATTTTTAGACTGCAGACTTTCCTGAATTAATTCCTATTTAAATTTGAATGTATTACTATTTTTCTTTTTAGGAACAGTCTTTAAAATTTTCATATCATGGGGAATCCATTGCCAATTATGATTAATTAAGCAGTAAAGAAATTGGCTTCAGAATAAATTTTGCTGCTTGCTTAAATTCTGAATTTGTCTCACTTGCTCTTCATCCTTGCATCTTACAGTTTTGTCTGCTGGATATAACAGCTTCTAAAATTTCTCTTTCCCATGGAAAGGTACAGGAGACAGATTCATTTTCCAGCCTTCTCTGATCTCAGCCCTAATTCTTACCATATGAGACATGGTAGTCAAACAGTGATTCTCATGGCCCATCTGGCAGTCCCTCCAGTTGATCAGCTGCGAACGCTGGCACTGCACGGAGCATCCAGGAGCTCTCACCGCTGCGCCAGACACCACCACGTTATGTTATCGCTTGGCTTGCCTTCAGCATTCGTGTTCATACCTCTAATTAGACCCTCCGAAGCTGCACAACCCAGCTCCTGTTCACTGTAAATCTCCCTTCAGAAGGTGCTTTGTCTGAGTTAAAAAAAAGGTCCCCTATCCTATTTACATGACTGGAGGTCTGATGGCCATTTTTCCACAGCCAAAGATCAGTCAAGCACTACAGAAGCAGCCATACCTGAGGATGTGACTTAAAAGCACAGCTCAAAGCAACTCTGTTGGGGTTTTTTTCCTGACCAGCGCTGACTGCAATGGTCAGAGGCTCAGCACTCTGAACTCACTCCTGCTCTTGAAGACCAGCAACAAATAACTTACTACTGAGGCAAGAGCAAGAGGTCAAAAGAGCACATAGGAACACCATCTTGCTTGCAGCAGGTGGGTCTGATAATCAGATCACCTGTACCTCTAAATGTATAAGATTTTGGGTTTTTCTTCAAGGGACATAGTGTATGTTTCAGTGACTCAGAAAGCAACGACTATGAGTTGCAGTTACTGTTAAGTCTTTGCCTGCAAAGAGAGCAAATAGAGCATTCATCATCCAATTCCTGTAATCCTATTTGATTTTGAGGTGGATGGGAATATTGGCATAGAGCAATTAGCCCAATGAATGCTGTTATTTTAATTTGGACGTGGCCTATTTTCTTTTTATTGACATCCATCATGTTCTGAAATAGAGGACATTTTCATCTACTGTTGCAGTTGCTATTTAACCACACCTGTTTACTTAAGGTTTTTTTCATACTTTCTCCATTTCTAATGTTATTTCAAAGTGCACAAACAAGAATTTCTCATGAGTCTGCTGCAGATTTCTTTTTTTCTCCTGTACTCCCGTTTGAAAGACTGTTATAATCTCCCCCTGTTTTGGATAAACTACCTGCAAAGATCAGTGGTGTCACCGGGGGCGAATCAGTCCACAGGGGCAGTGCCAGGCTGAATTCAGAAATGCCATTTAACTGCAGCTTCTCTGATGCTTGTCCCCTTACAGATGTGAGGAATTTTCCTTTAACTCAACACGTGATATTACCAAACCTCTGTTTTTCATCATTGACCAATGAGAATTGCAATGTTGAACAACTTGGACAGTTTTACTGTGAAGCTCCTTCTGTTGGCTACGATTTGCTGGGTGCTTATTTAGAAAGAGCAATCATTCTCTCTCTGAGAGCAGCAAGTAAAACCTGCTTTCCTTAGATTATTTACAACATAGAAGATCTAGAAAATACGGTCCATTTTTATATATAACACTGTGCCAGCATTAAATGCTCCAATTCAACAATGTTCATGTGAAACTGGGAAAAAGTTTCCAAAAAAATCATCATTAAGCCAGCCATTATTTATTAAAAAAAAAATAATATATACTGAGGTTCATGACTCCTACTAAATCATGATGTCAGAGCAAAGTGAAAGTACCTGAAACTCAACTCAAAGGAAACCTTGGAGACTTCAGAGAGCTCTTCTTGTTCCTGCTTTAATCCCCTGGGATGGGTTCCCTTGACCCAGATGGGAGCAGAACAGCACGTGGTGTAACTACGGTGTGTGGTAAATTCACATCCTCCCAAATGATGCTGTATCACCTCTTCCTCCCACAGAAACACCTTTTTTGAACTGACTGAGGAGAGAGAAGGTAAAAGAAGCCTCTTGTGCTTTCCTTCATCACAGGGAGATAAGTCTTGGAAGCAGGACCACTCATAGAAGTGATGTGGAGATTGCTGCCCACAGCTTTCACTTTATGCTCTTATCAAGCATAGCCCCCAAATGTACTTCAGAAAGGTTTGTGAGACCTTTCTTGGCTCAGAGATTTAGGCTGGTTTCTTAAAGAAATGTGATTCTCTTATCCTGAGGTCCACCCTTATCTTTTCCTGCCCCAACAAAACAGAGATAGCAAAGTACAGAAACCCCTCACTGAAAGAAATAGAGCGAGTTCAGACCTCAGGCTCCATTGGCCTCACAATAAAAAGAGATATTTTGCTTCTACCTGCATCACTGGTGAAGGTTGTATCAATTCAGATCACAATACAGTTAATGTGTCTTCTGTACTGCAGATGCTTTCAGTGGCACGTTTAATTAAATTATATTTCTATAAAACATAGCCCTTGACTGCAATTAAACTGAGGCATCCATAAAGATACCAGTAGATCATTTAGTTGCAAAGAGCTATGTTTTGAAGCAAGTAGGGGTTTATTTTCAGTAGAGAAAGAAACCTATTGATCTAGACGTGTTCTGCTAAAAATACGAGTTCTGCTGCTGTTTGTTCTTCGTGAATAGGGTTGTTTGAGTACCTTTTATGTTTTATTCAAGTCTCCAATAATTATCAAAGGATTTCATTTTAAAATGTTTAGCAATTCAGTGAAGTACAGAACTCACACGGTTACTCGGTTTCTTTCAAAAATATTTTCTCTGTGAAAGCAACGTTGCCTTCCTGTGGCTCAGGGTATTACAGTCCTCATTTTGTGAGGGGAAAACCGAGTCTGTGCACAAGCTTCATATAATTGCTTTTCTTTGGGTGACAATATGGGCTTTCATCACAAAGTCCAGATTTTTCAGAGTACTGAAGCACAGCTGGTGTTCTTTGAAAGGGGGAAGTTGATGTTTCAAATTCTTGGAACCTTCAGAACGTTTAGAGATTGATCATACGGGGTTTTTTTTATGATAAACTGGATTATGCAGTTTATTACCATTCAGGAATGCTACTAATGAGAAAGCAAACCTGCCATCTCTCCAAGTGCGGTGTGACCTACACAGTAATGATCAGACACAGTCTGATTACAATTGGGTGGTTTTTATGTGTACCCACACCCACAAGCCATATTATGTGGTACATCTTCCCTAGCATATCAAATGAAACACATACATTTTTTGCCCAGAAGCCACAGAAGAACAGTATATCCCCCTAATTCCTCAGAGACAGACTGGTGCAGAAGACTTCTGAGATCAATACTCTTTTATTACCAACAGGGAAATTCCAAAGCTGCTCTTTGGGCATGGATATAAATTGCCCAACAGCAGCCCAAGAGCTTCATTTAAGACCTGTTCTTCAACAAGCCTCAGTTTTGACACAAGTTAAGATGTAAACTTGCTAAGAGGTAAATATAATTTCCTGCTTTATAAATAAGAAAAATAATGCTTTGAGTTTTGATTAACACTGAATGGCAAAAGACAGATGAATGTCTGCCCAGACCGATGAACGACTGTGCTGCATCACAGGGTAAAATTCTGAGTGCTCCTCAGAGCCAGAAACTCCATTTCAAGAACCAGTCAGAAAACTCCATGGGTTTTATCAATTATAATTATAGTAGACTCATCCATGATGGAAATTAACTGTAGGGCTGAACTAAGCAAAAAGCTAAATATTTAAGGCGTTAAAGATTTAAATCAGGACAAATACCAATTCAGATTTGAGTACTTGGGCAGGTGTTGAGAGTTCAGCTTGTTGACAGCAAACTTTCTACAACAGTTGCCTCTGTCCAGTAAACTCCAGCCTCCCATAAGCTTCCACTTTCTTTCGTTCACCATTTCTTGGTCTCTTTGATGTTCTTTCCCCATTTTTTAACTATTTCTGACATCTGCCACTCTAAATCATTATTCTTGGGCTGATATTTGCCTCTGAGTTTACTTTAAGGTGCTGATAGAAAATTCCATAAGAAAGCAAATTCAGTACCTCTCTAAAATTAACTCATTAAGAATACTGCTGTATTTTGAGATAGGTATTTGGAAAACAACACCTCCATAAATGTCAGCTTCTGCAGCAAAGTTCCTAATAGGGTTTGAACTTCTCTTTCTATGGCTTTCCTTGCCTTTTATTTTTATTACAAGACAGGCAGATATTGGTGAGACATCTGAAAAGGTGCTCAGCAGTCTTGGACTTGGAAGAAGCAGCCCTCTGAACTCATGAGCTTGCATTCGCTGGTGTAATGTGTTTCACCCCAGGGTTCATTCTGCGTCCTAAAACGTTATTACATTGAAGATACAGAATGATTGAACATAGTGACTTCTATGCAGGGAGGCATGCACTGAATGACAGCCGTCTGATGTGACCATTATTTGCTTGCTCCTGTAACTTGAGGTTACAATATTCCCCTTTTTCCATAGTAATGTGTTGGCCTCAACTCAAGAAGTAAGAAAAAATCCCAAGTAACAGCAATAAAATGGGCTTTTTTTTTTCCTCCAATGAAAGCCTTGATAGGTGATGATCTAAATGAACAAAGCTTAATAAATATGGTAAGAGAAAACCCAAACCCACTGTCAGGAATGTCACCTGGTCATAAAAAGAACCCGTTAGACATAGCTGAGGAAAAATTGGGAGCATCAGTATTCAGGAAAAAAGTTTTAAATGGTAAGAAATTAATTATTTGCCATTTTAAAGAGGTTTTGCTTTACTGATTTTGTTAATTTGTCACTGAGCCAATATGTTTTTTGCTAGTGAGAGGACAAGGAGAGGTTTCTTTTCTATGTAATAGAGGACTTTCAGAAGTGCTTGATTTTTTTTCCCCCCTAAGAATTTTGTTCAACTAGTTGAAGAAATCATGCACACATCCCCGTCACAAAAATTGGTTTCAAACAATTCAGAAGTTGCTAAAAACTTCTCACTTGCAAATTAGTCAATCATGCTGATCTATGAGAAGAAGCGACAATAAAGTAATCACATTTCTGGTCTCCACACTGTCATTTTTTAATATGCATTACTGGTTTGACTTCCTTTGAAACTTCATTCTCTGAGAGCAAGTTGTTTTTACTGTAGCCTCTGTTCCTGACAAGCTATTAAGAATAGACAAAATGCTTTACAAAAATAGTTTAATTTTCAGTCAAAATTAAAATGATTCATACCCGAAGCAACGGACAGCACACAGGAAAACCGAAAGGCTTGCGGTGAGGAATCACGTTCTGTGTTGACGTTCAGCCAAGTGGTAAACAATGTCTGATTGCCAACTTTTTTCTTCTTTTTCAAACAGTTTGATGCAGACAGAGATGAAGAAGAAGTGTTCTTTGACATAAGTTCAGCAGTCGACAACAAACTGTTTGCAAACAAAGAGGCTGCAGCAGGTGAGTTCATGCAAGGTTGGAAGAACCACTTTTATTTTACACTGCACTTGCCATTGGTGGAATGCCTTTTTCATATTCCTCAAGTGTGGATGTATGGGCTGTAGCAAAGGCTTGACTGACATAAAGCATTTGCACAATCAAGGGGAAAATACTAAATTCTCTTTACACTTGGAAACTTCATACAACCCACCTAACATCTTGTTTACCTGCAAGCTCACCTTAAAATACTATGGATAGTCCACTAAACAACGATATCATTAATACAAAAGCTTTGACATTCCAGTTGTCAGCTGTGTGTTTCAGTTCCAGGTGATACCTCAGTGTTCACCAGTCCTATGAGATTAATGATCATGCTTCCTCCCTAATAATTGGCACTAATTCTGAAACTGTGCGTGAATACAAGTCAGGCATTTGGGAGCTTTATTTATTTATATACTTATTATTTGTGCTTACTGAGGCTTGAATGTCTTCAAAGAGAAAGCCTTTGAGGGACACAGGACTGCAAAAGAATTGAAGCTAAAAATCAAAGCACTGAAAATCCATAACATCTGTCAGAAATACGTTGCTCGAAGGGAACAGGAAAATGTTCCTTGGTAGTTTCACAAATTTCTTTTTACAGATCACATCCCTGGCTCCCTTCCAGGTAGACCATGAGGGTTATATAGGTAGATGCAGTATAAATGTCTTGTGAAACAGCACACAAAAATTCTAGGTGAAATGTTTTTCTATAAAATTTACTAGCTTTTTAAAAACAAATATTAGATATGTATAGTAGAGAAAATAGTGTCTCTCATCTCTCCTCTGTTTAAGGGAAAAGTCATCTGCCATCAATTGGCAGACAGGGTAATTTCAGTTATTTGTAATTGTGAACAACCATCTGGGTGCTGTCCAGGAAGGAGGAATTGATGAAGCACAATGAAGTTTAGCAGTAGCAATACATCTGTTATCTCTTTTTGACGATGGGGGGATTGCTTTTCTCTTATTTAGCAAGACATTTGCACAGAGCAGTGCTTTGGACAGAAAGATTAGGTCATATTTTGAAGACCTGAAAGAGGCTTCCGAGCTAGATTGTCTAGCCACCCATAAGGCTGTTTTTGATAGTGTTTAAAATGAGAGAAAGATGAATTATCAAAGTGGGTGGGAGTGGGGGGTTAGAATGATAAAATGTGCATTAGCTAACAAACCAGGTTTCTAGTGGACAGCTTTGAGATAAGATGCACACAAGAATAAAGACTACTGGCTTTCTCCATTAAGGTGCTTACCTCTTTTGTCCTTAGTCTTATTCCTAGAGGCAGATGATTCCAAATGACATTCCCATGGTATAGCACTGTATTGATAATTACCTGTGGCTCCCCTAATTAAATGAGCTAAGTACTGCATAGCAAGAAGAGGAAAGAAGTGGCATAAAGGTGCTAGCTCTGGCAAACAGATTGACAAGAGCCAAACAATTTTGCACGGATTGGTTGTGGTTCTGTACGATTTCCAGTCAGTTTCTTGAAAGTCTGCTTTACTTCATAAACACCTCTCCAAAATAATTGAAGAGCTGTGAGCTTTATCAGAAGCCATGCCACAAGCATCTATTTGGTGCCTAAACTGAGCACCAGTAATAGTAAGGAGATTCAAAGTAGGATTTCTAGAGATCCCATGAGACCAGACATTTAATTTCTGGAGGTTGTAATTCCAGCATTGCCTTAATCTCACATTTTGTCTCTTTTATTAGTGATACTGCAATATATTTTGGTTCCTGCCTCCACATCAATCTAATTCATGTGTTATACCTATAAAATCCAGTTGTAATCTCTGTGGTTGTATGGTGAAACAACTGAATATTTTTATGGATTAAAATACAATTTTCTCGTTGTTGCTTTCTATGACACATTAAGACTGTTGCCAAGAGCAACAACTAGTCATGAAACTCAACTGTAAGGTTACAATAAAACTCATATTGGAAGCATCTTACTGAGAGCAAAATTAAAATGTGATCATTCTAATGCTAATCAGTCCATCAGTAAATTATTTCTATTCTATTCCACTTGAAATTTATCTTCTAAGCATTTGTCTAGCCCAAGTGCTTATATGCAACATGCATTGTGTTATTAGATGGTGCTTCAGAGCATGTTCCGTAACAGACAAAGACATTTTTATTTTATTGAGCTTAAACATGCTATTAGGAGAAGCAACATGTTTCACAGGATAATCCTAGGTTACTTTTATGTCAGTCAGTGTTGAACAGTGCAGTACTATAGTTGTTAAATTATGAATATGGACATATTTGAGCCAGTGAACCATAGTGAATAGAATTGCTACCATGATTTGAAATAAGTAAGGGATTTAAGCAAGGATTGAAAATGCATTAGCTGATTTGCCAAAACACAAATGGTCCAAGCAGCAGACTTAATTAACTCACATGATGGGGTATAGCTACCTTGTAATGAGAAGTTAAATCAGCTGCAGATAAATTTAGACAGATCAGTACAATTTAGTTTCATTGTGTAAATGAATTTAGTGAACTGTGAAAAAGCAATGCTTGACATTTGCTTTCATGACAACTTAAGGGTGAACACACTTTCAGAGAAAGCGACACGCACGGAGGCTCAGAACACCGACATGTTTCATAGGACCAGAGACATTTACGGCCATGGCGCCCCTGGGCTCTGGGGTGCATTTCTGTGGTAGGAATCACACACCTGCCCATAGCAGCCAGACCCTCTCAGCTCTCCATGACCAATCCTGTGCAATTCAGGCCAGGAGCAGTAAACAATATCTGAAACACAGCATAAAAATCTCAAAGTACTGCCTCCTGTTGAAGGAAGTGACTGAGCAGAGCCCTGCACCCCTCCGGGGACAGGGGAGTCATTCTCCCTGTCAGACCCGGCGGGGGCAGCTCCTGTCAGCGCACCCTTCTACCACTGCAGCCACCCATTGATCCAGCTCATCCCTCAGTGCTGGATCCTCTGGGGGTCCTAGCAAGACAGATCTTTATGAATGATGCTTTCAGTGTCAAGACACAAACCCTAGCAAAAAAAAAAAATAAATTAAAAAAAGGCAAAAAAGCATTCTAGCTGATTTGCCATTTCTGTTTTCCAGCAGCCTGCTCCTCCCTGGAGAGCTGATTATTCAGTTAACAGGGATTTAATAAAAACTTCCAAGTGATTTATTTTTTAATTGTGCAGTACTGTACCTAATAAAATCCTCTGGTTTTTCCCCTAAGGAAAACACAGGGCACATGAAAAGGACCAGGTTTCCCTTACCTCAACATTGTGCACACACTGAAATTGAAGCAGCATATTTTAAGTCAGAAGAGCACCTTTCATATGAAGTGCTCGGAAGCTATTTCTCCATGGCAGTAGGTCTGTCATGCATTTCTTTGTAAACTGCTGAGTTTCCCCTTTTGAAATTGATACAGTTACTCAGATTGCTTGCAATAGGTTCATACAAGCACACAAAGGCTCCAAGTTAACCAAGAGCTGAG
>NW_010162030.1:427-8873 GCF_000695765.1 Mesitornis unicolor | reverse complement strand
CATCTGCAAACTGACTGAGGGAGCACTCGATTCCCTCATCCAGGTCTTTGATAAAGATGTTAAACAGGACAGGCCCTAGAAATTAAGGTGTTCTCCCAGTTTAGGACATGCTTCAAGGGAACCTTATCCATTAGTTTTTGTTTTACAGTGAAGTCACTTTTCATTTACTGCCTTTTTCTGTTATGGTCACAGGCACATCAGTGGGATGTTGCTCAGGTGAATCAACCTAAACTCTGTGGCTCACAGTGTGCACTCTTCTGTGTTGAGAAGTCATTTTTGGGTGCTTCTTTCCTCAGGCTCTTGATCCAGGCTGGGTTTAATCTGAACGTGCAGGACAACGACGGCTGGACCCCGCTCCATGCTGCTGCGCACTGGGGGGTGAAGGAAGCCTGCTCCATCCTGGCCGAGGCGCTGTGCGACATGGACATCAGGAACAAGCTGGTCAGTAAGCACGGCACAACACCATGTGTTTCATAAATTTATTGTCTACCACTCGGTCCAGTGAGGTAGCAAAGTGACATGGCCAGCAGTTCTGCAGTGGAGCATTTAAAAGCATCAGAAAATGAAGAATCTTGACTGGAGGAAGGCAGAAAATGTGTCACGTATTACTGGAAAAGATCAGGGATCAAACTTCCAACAAGATCAGAAGAAACCATGGGGGCTAATCTGTGTCTTCCTGTTTTAGAGTAATCCTGACAGATTGAACAGCAGCCAAAAATACAGGAGTGCAAAATAATATGCTAATATTAAGGTGTAAGGCACTGAGAACTAGTGAACCCTTCGGAAACTGGCAGCTTGAAACCCTTCCTGTTCTACTAGATGGGTCATAAAAAGGGACCTTGAAAAATTGACTCAGATTTCTGAGAAATTGCTTAAAAAATACAGGATGGAAGGAAAAAAAGGAGAAAAAATATAAGAAAAAAAATCCTCTTCCATCCTAAGAGTCAGAAGTTTTTATCTGCAGAGCCCCTGGGTTTTCAGGAGCTGTTGTGTGCGTGGCCAGCGTCGCTCTGGGTGTTCCCATCCCTGCTGGGTGTGGGTTTGGATTGTGTGAGACCTGAAAATCAACAGACACCGGTGTGTTTGCTGCGTTACTGTCTCCCTCCTGTCAGGGGTTGTTACCTTGGCCAAGGCAACCTGTATTTATCTGATCCTTAGCCATCAGGTTTCATTCTGTGTTGTTAATAAATGGCTATTACAGCTTTAGCTAGGGTGAAAATGTAACTGATTTCTTGGTTTTTGTGCCCCAAAGTATTTTTTCTGGTTTGTTTGATTTTGTAAATGCCTCTGGATGTGGGCAAAACCCTCAATTTTTTGGGCTGCTGATGACTGGCAGCTCTTCAGGAGGTTCAGATACACGGAATGCAGTAGAACAGGTTGATCCATTTCTTCTCAGGACACGAGTGTCCTTTTTGGAAACCTGGCAACTTGAATGCATTGGTTTTGGCTGTCAGATCTGAGCAGCAGCGACCAGGAGCTGCATTTCATAGCATCACAGAATCACAGCATGGTTTGGGTTGAAGGGACCTCACAGCCCCCCAGTCCAACCCCCATGGGCAGGGACACCTCCACCAGCCCAGGCTGCTCCCAGCCCCGTCCAACCTGGCCTTGGGCACTGCCAGGGAGGGGGCACCCACAGCTTCTCTGGGCAACCTGGGCCAGGGCCTCCCCACCTCCCAGGGAAGGATTTCTGCCCAATATCCAGTCTAAATCTCCCCTCTTTTTCAGTTTAAAACCATTCCCCCTCGTCCTGTCACTCCCTGCCTCTGTAAGAAGTCCCTTCTGAGCTTCTCTGTAGGCCCATCAGGTCCTGGCAGGTGCTCTAAGGTCCCCCCAGAGCCTTCTCTTCTCCAGGCTGAACAACCCCAGCTCTCTCAGCTGTCCCCATAGCAGAGCTGCTCCAGCCCCTGATCATGGTTAAGGTTGCTCTGACCATGGATTGAGTCAGAAAACTGCCACCGCTGCCACATGGATTTCCCTGCTCTGGAGTGAAACAGGTTTCATTACTCAGTGTCTGGGGAGTGAGGATGTGGAGCGTGTTCACTTCTGTTCTTCACTGGTTAATAGTGCTTTTCTGAATATTAACACCATTCCTAGCACATACCCTCTTGTCTTTTATCACATCAGGGCCAGACACCGTTCGATGTGGCCGACGAGGGCCTGGTTGAGCATTTGGAAATGCTGCAGAAGAAGCAGACTGTGGTGAGTTCCCGCGGATCATTTCCCAGTCACCTTTCCACACACGTTGTTCCCCAGGACATATGGCACCAACTGGCGCAGGGAGCTGAGGCCCAGCTGTTTAATTTTATGTTAGTCATTTGGAGTCATTAATTACACCACTATTTTTAATAGCTAGAAATCGAGAGAACTGACTGACTGCGACTAGAAGGTCAGTAGCATGACAATTGTTTCATACAATGGGGGGACATTTGATTGAGTGAGAAGAAATTACATATAAACTTCAAGAGATTCTAGTCTAAAGGAATCGATTTCAGAACTGTTAAATTGCCGTTTCATAATGCAGTGGAGATATTGGAAGGGGTTGTAAACAGAAAGTTGGTGTTCAAAGGAAAGCAAAAATGTATTTTCATCAAGCTAAAGCCAGTCGTCAAGCCAGGGAGTTGCATTTTTTTCCTGTTTCATCTGGTCTACTCAATTATCTCATTTGGGTGCTTCCAAACAACAAACCAACCTTCTTTAAAAATAATCATACAGAACAGTGAGTGCAATTTAAAACGCTGGGTTCAGAAACAGACATAATGAGAGCACTGCTGATAAAACCCAGCGTTTTGAGGAGGTGACAATGTGGGTGGCAGATCTGGAGCTCTGATCACAACACAGCTGCTGCCATCCTCAAATAGCATCCTAACATCCACAGCCACTTCAGAAATTCATCAGCTTCTCCCTCAATGAGGTGGTGATAAATACTACCAGGGTTGTAGTTTGGATTTCCTCCTATCCCACCACAGCAGGATCCTGCAGATAACTGCTGCTCGGAAGAAAAGAAAAAGGAGAAGAAATGCAATGTCAAGAAATTATTTTGGATGGGTGCAGGCTCGTTTTTAGGCTTTGCAGGGACCAGCAGCCCCCTTGTTCTCTCTACAGCAGCACTATAAAAAAGCCTTCTCCATTTATTAAATGAGTGTAGCGAGCTATAGCAGAACTGGGAAAAATAGAAGAATCCAGATTTTATCACACTTTTTTTTGTAGCGGAGATGGGGTTTTTTAATAGAAATGCCTTTTTGTCATGTGTGTTCATCATGTGCCTTTTTTAGCACCTAAAATAGAAAACTTGCATTCGTTAAGGATGCAATGGGCAGTTGCAGGACATTGCTCTAAGTGCATCATTTCACTTTCAGAACGGCTCCTAAATCAAGTTTTTTAATCTAAAGCTTAAATTCAAAATACACAGCAGAGCAGCGTGCCATCCTTGCCAAGAGATCTGCTGCTGTTACTGAAGAGAAGGGGACATTTGGGCTATACCCCAAATTTTGGCTCTTGGCTGAGCTCTGTGTAGCTTTTCCCACATTCACAGTTTTCAGAGCTTTTGCTTTCTGTGCCTGGTGTCAGCTTCTGCTGTGAATAAAGGAGTAACCAGGGTAGGTGTGACCCAAAAGAGATGGCCTTGAAAGTGAGCCTCTCATTGCAGTCCCTTTTTGCAGCTCAGCTGTGTCTGTGCTTTGGGAAGGTATGAAACCATTTTTTGGTCACTGTTTTGTCCATTAGTGGTGGCAAGATTCATATTGCTCCTCTCTGAGTGAAATATTTTCCTTGCTGTGGTGATCACAGGTATTTTTGTGCCATGACTACAGAGGCAGCACGTTTTAAACTGAATTTGGCCTGGTTTTATGGGCATACAGACACACGTGGACAGCCCTGCAGTGCTGTGTCTGCATGGGGAGATGCTGGGCAGTGCCATGAAGTTGGGATTTGATGCTGGGTCTCAGCAGAGGCTGCTGCAGCCTCCTCTGAAGGTTTTATTAAACTGCACCTTGAGTCTCAGGATGTAGGGGCTGTAGCTGTGTCCTTATGGAGCTCCTGTCCAGACATCCATGAAATCTGGGGAAGAGCTGTTCACTGGGGCATGGAGCAATAGGATGAGGGATGATAGTTTTAAACTGGAAAAGAGCAGATTTAGGTTGGATATGAGGAAAAAGCTCTTCCCCATGAGGTGGTCGATCACTGGCACAGGTTGCCCAGAGGTGGTGCAGGCCCCATCCCTGGAGATGTTCAAGGCCAGGCTTGCTGGGGCTGTGAGCAACCTGATGTGGTTCAAGATGTCCCTGCTCCCTGCAGGGTTGGGCTGGAGGAGCTGTGAAGGTCCCTTCCAACCCAGCACTTTCTGTGGTTCTATGACTATTGCAGATCTGCATCTGTTGAATTGGCTTGTTAAGCAAATCCACGTTAGTCCTCACCTAGCGAGGCTGGGATGACCTCACGCTGTAGGAATTACCAGGTTGTGCTGAGCTGGTTTGCTAAGATGTGTCTCTTCATTCTTTCTCCGATCTGCTTGGACTTTCTGACAGTTGCGAAGTGAGAAGGAGACGAGGAATAAGCTGATTGAAGCTGACATGAACGGCAAGCCTCAGAGCGGACTCTTCACCAAGTACGTGACTTTCCCCTTGGCTGCACAGAGTGTAATGGGAGAGCGGCTTCACCTGGTCAGTCAGCTGGCCTCAGCTGCTTGAAAAATTGTACTGCTGTTCGTGTCCATTTCATGGTCTCTTTTAAATAATCTCTTAAATACCATTTTAGCTGTTTCTTGCCTTACTCACTGAACGGTAGAACAAGGAGTTGGGCTGCGGTTGGTCCTCAACTCCTACTCTTGCTGGGTATCGATGTGACCTTTAGGGTGAGAACTGCCTCTCTGCAGTTGCATGGGGCCATACAGCTCAGCCCATGGGTTGTGTTGCACGAGGAAAAGAGGCACCACATGTTTTTGGGCTCTGAAATGCTTGCAAATTTAGGAAATGTGAGCCTGGCGTTGGAATCCATGGCAAATGGGAAGTGCTGGGATGTTGAGTGTGTAGATGGATTTTGTCCTTTTGCTTGTTCTATTTGTAGCAAATCGCAGTGTTCCTGAGAAGTACAACTCAGAAATAACTTGCTCGCCTCGTAGTCCTTAAAATGTCTCTATCTTGCAGCAAAGAGAAGATTCTGTATGAGGAAGACACACTGAAGTCCATGGAAATGGAGGAAGAGAACAAGGACTCCAGCAGTTCCAGTTCTGAGGAAGAGGAAGAAGCTGAAGAAGATGAAGTTTCAGAATCAGATGCTGAAAAGGAGTCAGGTAAGACTCAGGACAGACTTGGGTGTGATAATCAGCTTAGCAATATTGGTTTGAGAGCTGGGGTTTTTTTAATTACTGGTTTTCTTTAGTTGTCAGACATCCTGAAAGCCTTTCTTCCAGTGTAAACCTATAGGATATGGACACCTCTGTAGCTGGTGTATTAAAAATCTGATCTAAGTGCTGGCAAGCAAGTCAGCATAACTTTTTCCAAATTTATTCCAGTATTTTAATTTCTGCTTCCAGTTCACTTGAATGTAGGGTAACATTGGTCACAGGTTGTTCTGGAACAGTAGGGTTTCTTCTCGTTGGCTGATTTTGGGATGACTTCTGTAGTTACTGCAAGGTGGAAGAAAAGCAGCTGAACAAGTAGGAGAGTCATAGCCTGTTGTACTTGGATCAGAGAAATGAAGTGAAGTGAAGGGCTGAAGCTGTTCTGTGTAATTATAGCGATGAGGAGCTTCATTCTGACTGGTGTAGAATAATTGCAGAACGCAGTGGAAAATAAGGATTAAATACCTCGAGTCACGTTAGCCTTTGCATTATAGCTTATTGCTGGCATCCTGCTCTCTTTATTTCAGTCTCATTCTTTTTCCATCATTTCTAAGACTTCCTTAATTAGTTTAAACAGACAGCACAGAAAGTTTAAATAAAGATCCCTCATTTTACAGTAAGCCAAGATCTACTCACACTCAATATTTCTGCAAAGAGAGATGGATCTCCGGCTATGATTTGCTTAATGCTTAAACTGCTTTTAACATCAGCGTGCTTGGCCTGTGTCCTGTTACACCAATGAAGAGAAGCACATTGAAAGTTTTGTCCTGCTTCTTGTGCCATTGAAATTGTCACCAGGGCCCTAATTGTGTCGGTTACGATGTTTGTCGCAGTGTGAGAGGTGTTGGGAATGGGCTG
Organism: Mesitornis unicolor; assembly: GCF_000695765.1. Classification (NCBI taxonomy): domain Eukaryota; kingdom Metazoa; phylum Chordata; class Aves; order Mesitornithiformes; family Mesitornithidae; genus Mesitornis; species Mesitornis unicolor. The sequence goes on along the minus strand of NW_010162030.1, from coordinate 2,674 downwards.
GCCTTTGTGAAGTTACAGAAGCTATGACAGCAACACCGTGAAATACTCTTTTGGCCTTTAAAACAAGCAAATGTAGTGGAGAAGTCAGTGGAAGTCCCATTTATTTGCTCCATAAATCAAGGTTTTACACAGCAGCCGTGTAGAGCTGTGCACCAATTCCTGTGAACGCAGTAGGAGCTTGACCACAACACCTCTGACGTGTGCATCGCCATCAGAGAAGGAGCCACGAGGTGTTTAACTGGTTCAGGAACAGCACGAAAGCCTTCAGCAAGGGAAGTGCTGCAGCACGTGGCACTAAATTCTGTGTCAGCCCAGAGCAGGTCTTTTAACTGAGTTTATTCACAGAGCAAAGCTCATTGTGCTCATCTCTTTCAAGCCACTACAGCTAAAACAAATTGAAGACAAAAAGCATTCAAGTCATGATGAAGCACCAAGCTTCAGGCTTTTTGTTGCCCGTGCTCTCCTTTCCTAGAGGGATTGTCAGCACCTTTGAGAAATTTCAGTCTGAGTTGAGGCCTTACCTCGTAAACTTCTCAGATCTCTAATGAAACGAACGTGGACTTGTCTGGCTGGGTGCACACGTAGCTGTCAGTCAGCGTGTAAGTGAATTGAAATTGTTTCTCTTTAAAACAAGGTTCATGCGATAACGGCACCAGCCCACGTGTTATAGGAGGACTCAGCAGTAGGTGTGCACGTAGACAGTTACAAATGTCACAGTATTACTGTGCCCAAAGACAGTCTTTAGAACAACGATGCTTTATTATCCCCTAGACATTTTAAAAGCTTGCAGGAATACAGGAAATTTTTGAGACTATTTTTGAAAACATGGGAATTATTTCCCTTTTCCTCTTCGTTTTCTTCTGAGCTGTAACACTCGCGTAGCTTTGCAATTCCGAGCAGTGCCGGGCTGAGCGTAAGGGAGGACGAAGTAGAAGCTGGAAATATAATACAGAAGTTTATTTTGAGGTATGATTTGAAAGGTCTCAGGTTGCGATAAATTTTTGGAATTTGCAGAGTCTGTGGGAGGAGAAGAAATTCGAAGAGGAGAGCAGGGAAATTGCTGGAGTGCCTCAGAGCACCGTCCTTGCAGTCTAAGAAATCTGTGTTATTTAAGTGAAGGAGAAGTGAAGTGCGTTAATGCCATTTTAGTAATCTCGAGGACTATTAGCAATTTAGCATTGGGTTGTATTATTAACAAGAGGGAGAGCACTATGAAATCTTGTGGTCATTATCTGTGCTGGTAACAACTACCATGGGTAATTATTGTGAATTAAAGCAGGCCAGGGAAACTTTCAATGTTTAAAAAATCCCCAAACCAAACCGAACAAGAACACACCCAAAAAACCCTTAAGAAAAATGACATTTATGCCAAATTAGAGAATGACGTTTTCACAGCATCCCAGGATGACAGGAGTTGGCAGGGCCCTCTGGAGATCCCCCAGTGCAACCCCCCAGAGCAGGATCACCAGAGCAGTCACACAGGAACACGGCCAGGGCTTTGGGTGTCTGCAGACAAGGAGACTCCACAACCTCTCTGGGCAGCCTGGGCCATGCTCTGCCACCCTCACACTGACAAAGTTTGTCCTCATGTTCACATGAACCTCCTGTGCTCCAGCTTGGGACCATTGCCCCTTGTCCTGTCATGGACATCCCAGAGCAGAGCCTGGCTGCACACAAGGTTGGAAGTTAAGACTATAACAAGTTTAATGAGTTTAAGTAGTCACATGGAAAACGCGAGGGGTAATGGACACAAGTTGTTCTGAGGAGTTTCTGATTGAACTCCAGGAGAAATTTGTTTCCCATGAGATCAATGAGACACTGGAACAATCTCCAGGGGAAGTGGTGGATTCCCCTACACTGGGCAGTTTGAAGAGTCAGCTTGGCAGGGCGCTGACCCATCTCATTTAAACGACACTTTTACCTTGGGAGGTTGGACTGGAGGATCCTTGTGGACCCATCCACCCTGGGATTCTGTGATTCTGTGATTAATGAAAACAACAGGGGGAAGGAAAAAGGGACAGGTGATAATTAACTATATACAAAACCCGATCCCAGTAGTCCTGAGTAGATGTGGCTGAGCCATCCCTTGTGACTGCTGGGATCTCACCAGGGACCACAGTGGTGCCAGGGAGCGAATGGTGGTGGATGCTGCTGAGCACGGGGAGGTAGGCCCAGCCATCCTGAGATGTAGGCCCAGCCATCCTGAGATGTAGGCCCAGCCGTCCCGAGATGTAGGCCCAGCCGTCC
>NW_010162030.1:0-399 GCF_000695765.1 Mesitornis unicolor | reverse complement strand
TGTAGGCCCATCCGTCCAGAGGTGGAGGCCCAGCCATCCCAAGATGTAGACCCAGCTGTCCCAAGGTGTAGGCCCAGCCGTCCTGAGATGCAACAGGACGCAGCCCAGGAAGCCAGGAAAAGCCCCAAAACCTGTGGCTGGATAGGGGAGGGAACAATACCAATCTTCCCTTTAGGGCTGTTAACCCTTAAACCACAACACCTTCCCACAGTGTCTGGGATTCTCTGCAGTTTTAGAGGCTGCACTCTCATAAATCAGGAAACGGTGAGTTTGGCTGTAGGTGTTTTCATGGAGCTCAGGCCTGCAAGGAGAAATGGGAAACCTACTGCCCCTTCCCAGAAAGAGCTGTTTAAAGTGCAGTGCATCTACGAGGGAGGTGATCATCCCCCTGTACTCGGC
>NW_010162029.1:530-2940 GCF_000695765.1 Mesitornis unicolor | reverse complement strand
TGGTCCGATTCAAGGTCAAGGAGAACCAGATCCTGCTGGGGAAACTGAGGCATGGAGCTCCCAGACGCCCAGGAGGGCACGGAAAACCCTGATTGGTCCAATAAAAGGTGGAGGAGAGCTCTGATTGGTCCAATTCAAGGTCAAGGAGAACCAGATCCAACTGGGGAAACTGAGGCACGGAGCTCCTGGGCGCCCAGGAGGACAAGGAGAGCCCTGATTGGTCAAATTCAAGGTCAAGAAGAGCCCTGATTGGTCCAAGCCAAGGTCAAGCAGAACCAGATCCAGGTGGGGAAACTGAGGCACGGAGCTCCCGGGCACCCAGGAGGTCAAGGAGAGCCCTGATTGGTCCAATTCGAGGTCAAGGAGAGCCCTGATTGGTCCAATTCAAGGTCAAAGAGAGCCCTGATTGGTCCAATTCAGGGTCAAGGAGAACCAGATCCAGTTGGGGAAACTGAGGCACGGAGTTCTACAGAATTTGAAGAAAATCCGGAAATTTTGATTTCCCGGAAAAACCTTAAAATTTGGATTTTTTTCCGAAAATCCCAAATTCCAAGAAATTCCCCCCCCTCCCAAATTCTTCAAATTTGGATTTCGTGAAAATTCTCAAATTTGGATTTCCTGAAAATCCTCAATTCCAATAAATTCTGAGAAAATCCTCAAATTTTGGATTTCCTGCAAACCTGAAATTGTGAAAATTCCTAAGAAATGCTGAGAAATTCCAATAAATTCTTTCAAGATCCTGAAATTTCCATGGAAAAAATCTTGAATTCTAAGGAATTCTAAGAAAAATCCTCAGATTTGGGTTTGCTGAACATCCCAGGTTCGAAGAAATTCGAGGAAATTCAAAGAAAATCCTCAAATTTTGGATTTTCAGGAAATCTTAAAACTTGGATGGTCTGAAAATCCAAAATTCTAAGAAATTCCTCAAATTTGGATTTCCTGAAAAGTCTCAAATTTGGCTTTCTGGAAAATCCTCAAATTTGGATTTCCTGCAAACCTGGAATTGTGAAAATTCCTAAGAAATGCTGAGAAATTCCACGAAATTCTTTCAAGATCCTGAAATTTCCATGGAAAAATCTTGACTTCTAAGGAATTCGAAGAAAAATCCTGAAATTTGGATTTCCTGAAGATATGGAATCCTATGAAATTCTAAGAAATTCTAAGAAATGCCTCAAATTTGGAGTTCCTGAACACTCTCAAATGTGGATTTCCTCCAAATCCAAAATTCTAAGGAATTCTAAGCAAATTCAAACATTTGGATTTTCCCCCAATCCAAAACTCTAAGAAACCCTCAGAGAAGCCTCAAATTTTGGATTTTCAGAACAATCTTAACATTCGGATATCCTGACAACCCAAACTTCTAAGAAACTCTGGGAAATTCCTCAAATTTGGATTTCCTGAAAAGCCGAAATTCGAAGAAATTCGAAGAAATTCGAAGAAATCCCCAAAAATTCTGATAAATTCTAATAAAAAATGCTAAAAATTGCTAATAAATGCTAAAAAAGTCTAAATAATTCTAAATAATTCAAAAAAATTCTAAGAAATTCCAAAGAAGTCGAAGAAATTGTAAAAAATTCTTAGAAAGTCTAAAAAATTCGAAGAAATTCTAAGGAATTCTAAGGAATTCTAAGAAATCCTCGTAAATTCTAAGCAATTTTTAGAAGTTCTAAGGAATTCTAAGAAATTCTAAATAAGTCTAAGAAATTCTAATAAGCTCTGCTTAGAAAGTCTAAGAAATCCTAAAATTTTCTAAAGGAATTGTAAAGAATTCGAAGAAATTCGAAGAAATTCTGAGAAATTCTAAGAAATTCGGATAATTGCTGCAAAATCCTTAAGGAATTTTAATGCTTCTAAAAAATTCTAAAGAACTCTAAAAAAATGCTAAGTAATCCTAAAAAGTTCTAAGAAGTTCTAAATAAGTCTAAGAAGTTCTAAGAAATTCTAGAAAATTCCAAGGAATTCTAAAATTTTCTAAGGAATTCTAAATAGTTCTAAAAAAAATTGTGATAAATTCTAAGAAATTCTATAGAATTCTAAAAATGTCTACGAAATTCTAAGGAATTCTAAGGAATCCTAAGGAATTCTAATAATTTCTAAAAAATTCGAAGGAATTTTAATAATTCTAAAAAATTTCAAGACATTCTAAGGAATTCTAAGGAATCCTAAGAAATTCTAAGTAACTCTAAACAGTTCTAAATCTAAAAAACTCTGAGAAATTCTAAGTAAGTCTAAGAAAAATCTAAAAAATTCTTAGAAGTTCTGATAAATTCTAAGAAACTCTAAGAAACTCTTAGACGTTCTAAGGAATTGTAAGAAATTCTGAGAAATCCTCAGGGATTCTAAATACTTCTAAAGAATTCTAAGAAATTCTAAGGGAGCGTAAAAATTCTAAAGAATTCTAAGAAATTCT
>NW_010162029.1:0-488 GCF_000695765.1 Mesitornis unicolor | reverse complement strand
AGAAATTCGAGGGAATTCTAAAAAATTGTAAGAAATTCTAAGGAATTGGGATAAATTCTAAGGAATTCTAAGGAAGTCTAAAAATTCTAAATTGTTCTAAGGAATTCCAAAAAATTCTAAGGAATTCTAAATAAGCCTGAGAGATTCGAAGGAATTCTAAAAAATTCTAAGGAATTTTAATAATTCTGAAAAATTTTAAGGAAGTCTGATAAATTCTAAGGAATTCTAAAGAATTCTAAAAAACTCTGCAGAATTCTAAAGAATCCTAAAAAAACTCTGAGAAATTCTAAATAAGTCTGAGAAATCCTAAAAAATTCTGAGAAAGTCAGAGAAATTGTAGGAAATTGTAATAAAGTCTAATAAATCTGAAATAAGTCTAAAAAATTCCAAGAAATCTTTAGAAATTCTTTTAAATTCTAAGGAATTCTAAAAAATTCTAAGAAATTCTAAGAAACTGTGATAAAGTCTAAGAAATTCTAAGGCATTCT
>NW_010162028.1:585-803 GCF_000695765.1 Mesitornis unicolor | reverse complement strand
GAGCTGCAGCAGGGCTTAAGCTTAAGATGCAGTTGGGGTCAGCCAAGCCCAGCTGGGTAGGGCCAGGGCCGCATCAGTCAGGGCTGGTACTAGAGAGAGAGGAGAGAGAGAGATGGGTCTGACAAAGAAAAAGGGGGAGCTTTTCAGGTAGCTCCTTAAAGGGCCATCCCCATAGCCCCGTTACCAAAGACACAACCAAAAACCCCTCACAGAAAAAT
>NW_010162028.1:0-381 GCF_000695765.1 Mesitornis unicolor | reverse complement strand
CCAGAGAAAAAAATCTACCCTAATCAATACAATCCAATAAGAAAAACCACAATCCAATCAGCAATAAATTAAATCCAACAGTCCAATACCATCTCATCCAACAGAACAATGCAACAAACCAATGCTATCCCATTCAACATTCCTGTCCAAAAATCCAATACATTTCCCTCCAAGAATCCTATGCAACCTCCTTCAAGGGTCCAATCCAATGCAATAACCCATTGCAATCCCATCCAACATTCCCTTCCAATCCACCTATGTAGTCCTGTTCAATCCACTACAATAATCCAATACAGCAATCCAATTCCCTCCAAAGACACGGGTCGATCCACCTTCCAATGGCACTCAGCTCCCCGCCTCTCCATCGCCGCAGACACACAG
>NW_010162027.1:0-1481 GCF_000695765.1 Mesitornis unicolor | reverse complement strand
AAAGCGTTGTCTCCAATCAGATTGAAGTTTCTAGAAATACTGTGTTATCGTTATATGGATGACTTTCTCTTTGCGGGGGCCCCAGAGATAATGCTTGCGGAAGTGGAACAATCCACAATCGTTAGCAGAATATGGACTTGAAATTGCACCTGAAAAAGTACAAAAATGTCCTCCTTGGAAATATCTCGGATGGAAAATATTACAACAAACCATTGAACCACAAACTATTCAACTTCAAGTGGATATAAAAACTCTACATGATTTATAGAAACTTTTAGGCACCACTAATTGCCTTTGCCCTTATCTCAGCTTAACTGAACAACTGGCACCATTATTTGATTGATTGCAAGGTGACGGCAACCTCAACTCGCCATGCACACTTACCAAGTCTGCACAAGAGACCCTTCAACATGTAACAGTGGCAATCCAGTGTACAAAAGCGTATCGGAAGGTGAAAGATATTCCTCTTTCTTTCTTTGTATTTTTTCCAGGTTTAGAACCTGTGGGGCTAATAGGTCAATGGGTGGAATACCATAAAGATCCTCTGATTTCATTGCACTGTTTTTTTTTTAGCTTATTAACCAAAGAAAACTCTTGTTACTCAATTAGAAATGATATCAGAAATCCTACCAAAAGTTCGAAAACACATAGTTCAGATTGCAGGCACTGAGCTGGCAAAAATTGATCTTCTTTTCACTGTTCAGTATCTCGAATGGTGCCAAGCTAACAGTCTGCCTTTGCAAATTGCCTCAGAGGGATTTTCAGAGTCCTTTGATACACATTTGCCTTCACACAAACTTTTACAGTCTCATTTGGGGCTGGTTTTCATACATGCTCCTTTATGTTGACCTCAGCCTGTCAACAGCCCAACTGTTCTTACTGACAGTTCGGAAAAGATGGACAAGGCAGCAATGGTATGGAATGATACACAGAAATGGAATGAACAAGTATTCAATTTTGTAGGATCGCCTCAAGTAGTTGAGCTTTTTGCTGTTATTAAAGTATTTAAACATTTTGCACACCCCTGTTTTAATTTAATTTCAGACTCTATGTTTGTAATGTGATAAAATGGTTGGAAAAGGGTTGGCTGAAGCATGTTCTAAATGAACCATTGTTTATTTTGTTTAAACAGTTGTGGTTGCTGTTAAATAAAGAGAACTTTTCTCTATTTTATGATGCATATTCATAGCCACACTCAGCTGCCTGGGTTTTTGATTGAAGACAATGCTAGAGTGGATCAATTGACTGACCCGCTTTAGCACAATCCTGTTCCACAAACTTTTCAACAAGCCCAAATTTCTCACAATTTTTTCCACCAAGGCGCAAAAGCATTGAAAAAACAATTTGCCTTATCCTGTGCAGAGGGAAAAGATATTGTTCGTTCTTGCCCAGATTGGCAACATTTTGCTCCAGGTATGACCACGGGTGTTAATCCCCATGACCTTCATGCGTTGCTGATCTGACAGTGAGAAATCACTCAT
>NW_010162026.1:0-4881 GCF_000695765.1 Mesitornis unicolor | reverse complement strand
GGTCTGGGATTCTGTGATTCTGTGATTTAGGATAAACAAACTAAAAACTGAGTGTTTTTACCAACCATTCTCACTTTCAGCATGCTCTCCAGTCCTCAGTGCTTCATCTTCGCCCGTACCTCCAGTCCCACTCCACCATCCAAAATAGAGCCTCAACAGCACCAAATCAACAGCAATTTATGTCAGCAGGCAAATACAATTAAAGCAAGGTATGCTACAGCCCCTCAGCAGACTCAGGTCCGTAACCTGATTTCTCAGCACACCTTTTGCAGACAAAGCACTAAATACATCACACGGACAGAAAAAGTAATGAAGGGTTCAGCAAATGGCTCCAGTTTGCCGAGCAAAATAGAATTAACTGCGTTGAAATACCTGAAGTATGGATAATCCAAAATCTTCTTTCAACTCATTACAAACAGCAGATACTAATGAGGCATGATCATTGTCTCATTAAATCTCTGCAGATCACCAAGACAAATAAAATGTGATCCCTGACTGCCTCACCATCCCTATTTCCTTGCTTTCTGCAGCTCCCTGTGCCTGTGGAGGGATCAGGAGGTTGGGATGGCCAGGACCTTCCTTCGTATCCAAGACTTTTCTCATTAGAGCAGAAGCTCCCAAATGCTGACAGTGGATCCATGCAGCAACTTTACCTGATGGTGTAAGGAGGAGGCAGTTTGGATGAAAAGAAATGCAAATACCTCTAAGATTTTGATTCTGCATCACAACAAGTGTGGCCATGGGGCCAGGGAGGGGATTCTGCCCCTCTGCTCTGCTCTGCTCACACCTCACCTGCAGGGCTGCGTCCAGCTCTGGAGTCCCCAGCACTAAAAGGACATTGAAGTGCTGGAGCGGGGCCAGAGGAGGCCACAGAGATGATCCAAGGGCTGGAGCAGCTCTGCTATGGAGACAGCTGAGAGAGTTGGGGTTGTTCAGCCTGGAGAAGAGAAGGCTGCGGGGGGACCTTAGAGCGACCTTCCAGGACCTGAAGGGGCTACAGGAAAGATGGGGAGGGAGTGATAGGATGAGGGGGAATGGTTTTAAACGGGAAGAGGGGAGATTTAGACTGGATATTAGGAAGAAATTCCTCCCTGTGAGGTGGTGAGGCCCTGGCCCAGGTTGCCCAGAGAAGCTGTGGATGCCCCCTCCCTGGCAGTGCCCAAGGCCAGGTTGGCCGGGGCTTGGAGCAGCCTGGGCTGGTGGAGGTGTCCCTGCCCATGGGGGTTGGACTGGGGGGGCTGTGAGGTCCCTTCAACCCAAACCATTCTGTGATTTTATGAGTCTATGATTAAAGATCACACTACAAACAAGTCAATACAACACCACACCCCCAGATGCATGCAGAAAAACTTGCCACTGTAAGAGCACAAAGAGAAAGCCCTGCAAGTACAAGTGGGAAAACCTGAAGTTACCACTCATTTATTAATGACTGATCAAAAAACCGCAACAGATTTTGTCCTGAAGCAAATTAAGACAACAAAGCACCTCATTTGTTAATACTGCATTGAGGGGCAACCACAAAACAACTGAAGCACTCACTTTTGGAAGTAGCTATATCCATTCTAGAGAAATTAAGATTTCTCTCCACCTTAAGATTCCCCTCACTCAGATACTCACTAAAACAGGTAGCGCAGAGCTGGCCCCATTCCTGACAGAAATACCACACCACACCACACACCACGCTCAAAAGCAGCTCCCTCTTACGTTATTCCGCCCCGATTCTTTCTCACGGGTCGGTTTAGCATCAGTGAACACTGCAAACGGACAAGAGACAAATCATTTCATCAGCAGCCAGACCTCACACCCAAAATCATTACAGCTCACATTAGCGTATGTTGAACTACAGACCAGCAGCCTTCTGTAGGGAGAACTTAAGTGCGGATATCGTTTTATTGAATTATCAGTATCTACACTTCTTTAATTCAAATATCATTAAAAATTAACAGAGATAAACGTACTGCCATGGAGATGGGCCAGATAAGCTTGTTTTAAAAAATCAATAAATCTGGACTATATTTCTTTTTTCCCCACTGTTTGGAACAACCATGGAGGTGCTCTCGAGACGATCTCTTCCCTAACCCATGTTCAACAGCCCGAAGCAACACACAGCAACTCCTACTACTGAAAGCAAGCACAGAAGTTGCGATAAACTCATCTTCCCAAGCCTTTCACATGTTTTATTGTGCTTGATATGTGTCATCTTTCCAAAAAAGCTCCGTACGGCATATGATCCGCAAGAGACTGCAGCGCAAATTTATAGCTACAACTCGGTGAACTTCCTGAAGAAGTGAGAAAGTACAAGGAGTGGAAAAATACAGCAGAAAGTGGAAGAATACAGCGTACAAAGGGAGAACGCTCTTGGGTAAGTCAAGAGGTAGATATTTGGCACCCATAAAAATACAGGTGGGGTAATAAGGTCCTCAATTTGGAAGGGAAATTCTTAGGTTTAGTATTGTGAAACTTTTATCTAACAGCAACTCAAAGCCCCTCGATCTCAACTGGGGAAGCAAAACAAATGCCCATGTACAAACTGCACAAGGAGGAGGTTAAATGTGAAAGATAACGCTCCCGAAATAGAAGACCACCTATAAGGCTTTGGTTTTTTCCCAGTTTCTTCTTCTTGAAATTCTTCTTATTTGGAAAGACCCTAAAGGTTTCAGTGGAAGAACAGCAACAGAGTTGACTTCTGGAGCCTAGGATAGACTTTTCATGTGCTTTGCTTAAAAATCCCAACAACCTTCCTGTTGCTTCATGGCTCTTTAAGACTGGTTGGTCACACTCAAAGAGTTGTGGTCAATGGCTCCATGCCCAAGTGGACACCAGTGACGAGTGGTGCTCCCCAGGGGTCTGTACTGGGACCAGTGTTGTTTAACATCTCTTGGCCAGGTGGACAGGGGAATCAAGTGCACCCTCAGCAAGTTTGGGGTGACACCAAGCTGGGTGGTGCAGTGACACCCTGGAGGGAAGGGATCCATCCAGAGGGACCTGGCCAGGCTGCAGAGGTGGGCCCATGGCAACCCCATGGAGTTCAACAAGGCCAAGGGCAAGGTCCTGCACCTGGGTAGGGGCAATCCCAAGCACAAACCCAGACTGGAGGAGAATGGATGGGAGCAGAGCTGAGGAGAAGGACTTGGGATGTTGGCTGAGGAGAAACTCAACATGAGCTGGCAATGGGCGCTGACTGCCCAGAAACCAACCCCAGCCTGGGCTGCAGCACAACAAGTGTGGCCATGGGGCCAGGGAGGGGATTCTGCCCCTCTGCTCTGCTCTGCTCACACCTCACCTGCAGGGCTGCGTCCAGCTCTGGAGTCCCCAGCACAAAAAGGACATTGAAGTGCTGGAGCGGGGCCAGAGGAGGCCACAGAGATGATCCAAGGGCTGGAGTAGCTCTGCTGTGGAGACAGCTGAGAGAGCTGGGGTTGTTCAGCCTGGAGAAGAGAAGGCTGCGGGGGGACCTTAAAGCACCTTCCAGGACCTGAATGGGTCCTACAGGAAAGATGGGGAGGGACTTTTGACAAGGGATGGAGTGACAGGACAAGGGGTTAACGGTTTTAAGCTGAAAGAGAAGAGATTTAGATCAGATATCAGGAAAAAATTCCTGGCTGTGAGGTGGTGAGGCCCTGGCCCAGGTTGCCCAGAGAAGCTGTGGGTGCCCCCTCCCTGGCAGTGCCCAAGGCCAGGTTGGCCGGGGCTTGGAGCAGCCTGGGCTGGTGGAGGTGTCCCTGCCCATGGCAGGAGGTTGGAAGTTGATGATCTTTGAGGTCCCTTCCAAACATTTTGTGAAGAGCATTGTCCATCCTAGGGTTAAACCCCTCAAGCCTATCACAACAAGATGTACTCTACCACCAAGTTACCTGCTCAGGTGAAAACCAGATCTCTCCAGCCACACCAGCATGGCCACAAATGTAGAACTCATTCACCCAACAGTGACTTGTCCATAGGAACACCTTGGCATCTCTCTGCCTCCACCACAAACAAGTTTATAGGAGAGTGACACTCATGACAAGCTGATGGCACAAGACCCATCTCTGGACAATCTGAAATGTAACTTTTCTCATGCACATTCACAAAACATTTGCAGTTAATAAATCTGCAGCTTTAGGCTCTTTTTCCTCCTGGAGGAGACCAAAGCACTGATGTTCTCTCTGCATGAATGGCCTAAGGAGACCTTTAGGAAGAGTCATTATCCAATGGAGCCAGTATGAAATTCAGGAAAAAAACCCCTCTCTGTCAAAATTTCCATGTTTGCCATCCATTCCTAAGTATTTCTGCCGAGTTTTAGAGTTTATTATAAAAAATAAGAGTGTGAGCAGAGTATTTCCTTGTGTAATGGTAGAGCTATAAAATCATCAGGAGGACTCCATGAATTGAGGGTCCAGAAACCCGATTCGCCATAGAAGTTCTGTCAGTTTTCCAGAAGAGAAAGCACAGAAAATAAAACTCTGAGCTTTTTAGCAAATTGCTCGCTATTAGAACTACATCTTCACAATTAATTGTTCATGTTGAATGCTCCCTTTTCGGGCCACTATTCGGCTGAGCACTTGAGTACATGTACCTGCACATGTCCCAACCACCTCCTCGAATACTTTGCTCAGCCAGAACTTGAGGAATTTGCTTGATGAGAGTATCTGTTAACACATCCCCAGTGACAAACAGCCATCAGAAACACACTCTACTATCTCAGAAGATGCAGCAATCTTTAGAAGTAAAAAGATCACGGAGAAAAGCTCTCCCAAGCCGTCCTGCTCCTTCCTCGCGATTTCTGCTCTTTTTATAGACTCTTTTTTATATACCCTTTTTATATATCCAGTCCTGTTCAATCTTTTCATAAATGACCTTGATGAAGAGACTGAATGTACCCTCAGCAACTTCGCAGATGAC
>NW_010162025.1:0-12321 GCF_000695765.1 Mesitornis unicolor | reverse complement strand
CGCTACACCGACCAGGGACAGAGCAGGTAGGTGGCGGCGTCCACTTTGCACAGCCCGCACCCTTTCTCCAAGGGTCGTTCACGGGCTGCGAAGGTAGCTCTTCAGAAACCGACGTCTGTACTTTGTGGTGGTTGCAGTCCTTGCTAGACGATGTGGACCTGGTCCACAACACCCAAAGACCATGCTGAGATGGTTTGCGAAGACCTCCTTGTTTGTGGAAACTTGTGAGGATCTGCTGCTCCGGGGTTAGTCCGGGGCTTCCTGAGGATGTGTCAGATGGGGCAGAGGTCTTTGGTGGAGGAAAGAGTCCATCTCAACTGATCAAGCAACGTTTTCTGGACAGTATCAAGTCTCTCTGCCTTTAAATGACAGCGAGAGAGGTCAGACAATCCCTATGCCTGGTTCCAGGGAGCTGCAGTCTGGCTCAGTCTTCATTCTGGCCCCACACACGTCTGTGGAGCACTGACAGCTCCTCACCTCATCTGCCTGTGTCTGTGGGGAGTATGTATTTATCTAGAACCCAAGGTTTCAAATGTGGTTTTGCACATGAGTTTAGAGAGGCTGACCACATGCAGTTTCAGAAGTATTGTGGACTAGAATGGGTGACCGCTTTTGACGGATGGAGTTTGTAGGTGCTATTGCACATGAAGTTGTTTGACTATCATCAACCAACCAACTCCTTAGTGAGTGCTATTAGGACCCTTTTTATTTTATTTTGATCTACAAAATCTGCTAATCTATTGGGACAGTGTGAGCTTATCAAGCATCCAATCACCTAAAGCATATTTTCACCCTCAAAATAATGCTTGCTTATTTATTTTTCTTACTGGGAATCTTCTCAAGGTGAATTGCATTATAAACTTCTGGACGTGAAACTTGCTAAAGAAGTGTGAAAATTAAGATTATGATTTAAATAGTTCCAGCAGAAGTCAAGTTTCTAAAAGTAGGTGTTTAAAGGAGAGGCAGATAAACTGCTTATTTTAAAATTATTTCATTTTAAATAGTTAAAGATGTAGTGAATTGCTGAGGATCAGCAATTGGTGAGCCAAAAGGAAAACTAGAGTTAAAATTCAAGTGTTCCTGGCTCAGAGCCTATTGATGAGTCTACTAAAATAAACTGTATCTCAGCAGTCCATAAACTTCTTGTTCAAGCAGGTGATACTCAGTTGCCTAGAAAATCCATGATTACCTGCAAGACCCTGTATGAGTAGTACTAACAAGAAACCACAAAATAAAGTTAATAGTTTTTTATTGAAATGGAGGAGGACTGCATGGTTTTTCTGCAAAAATGAGTTGGCTTTTCAGCTGCCAGATCTTGTATAAATCTCTACTGATAGCCTTTTCTACCACATCTGGAAAATTTAACTTCTGCAAACTTATTTTTTTTAAGAGCAAGAAGATAAGTTGGTTAGCCTTAGAGAAAAATGCAGTATGGTGATAGGTATTTTTAGGAAATGTATTCTGTTTTTCTTCAGTTACTATTTCTTCATTCCCTGTTTGTCATTCACAGGATTATTTGTGCAACTTTTGAGTTAAGGAAAATCTAGAACAATTTGCTTAATGTACATGATTTTAAAAAATCCAAATAAGTAAGAAAGGAACAAGCAATTGATACTGTATCAGTGTGCTTTCTTATGCTGTATTAATTCAATCAAGTCCAATCTGCAAAACACTGAATTAGACTATGACATTTTTTGATTCAGACTGTGTAAAATTCACATCATTAAAATAATGTGTATAGCCCAATTTTCAGCTGCTTAAAGGATTTATGACAATTGTTCCATTTCATTCCTAGCTCATCACAAAGCATTATGAAATGTGAGACTGCAGTCTGGTTGAAGAGATGCCAGTGCTGTTCAAACACTTAAATAAATCATAGCAAATCCACTGATTGCAGATATAACATTGTGTTTTAGTTACTTGTTCCTGCCCACATTCCTGATATTCTCAAATGAATTTTGCATACCTTTTCTGCTTTAAAAAGGCATTCTCTGAATCAAGTGTATGCAATAGTTATCTTGTTGTTTTTTCCTTCACTATGTCCTCATTTACCAGCCGTTTCCTAATCTGATGGAGTCCAGTTACACTAAAGAGGTTTTGCCTTCCTTTTTTTTCCTGAGGAGGTGTGTTTTGAAGCATATAGTCTGTAAGATCTAGTGAGCTGTTAATGATAGAGAAAGTTGGATTCTAATGGATTGTATAAATCAGGAGTGATTTAAAATCATTCAGTGCCCTTCAGCTGTCAGTACAGAGCCGGTTGCTGTGCGGCAAGGACATCATGGTCTCCAGCAGACTGTCCTGTAGCTCCTCTGAAGTGGCTTGTGCGTGGCTTGGATAGACCTTCAGGGTCCAGTTCCTGCATTCCTTCCAACTTCAGCACCTAACGCGAACCACCAGATAATGTGCTGTTTATCTGTCACATAGATTTCTTCCACGAACTACAAATCTTAATGGTTTTTGTAATTTGTGCTTGTGGAACCACTAGAGACCTCTTGTTTCAGAACAATTTAAGTGGAGAAGGGCAAACTTTCAGTAGACAGCTAGATCCTAAAGAGAGGCAAAGTCCCTGAAGTATTTATTCTGTCCAGCCTTTGGCACCAGCGTTTTTCATTACCAGACATCCACACTGCTCTTGGCAGGCTGGCAGCATTAGCAAGTTGACACACAGTACTCTTCACCTGTCCTTTCCCCAAGTCAGAACCGGAGCAAGGTGGCAAGGTGGTGTGGGAAAGCTGTTCGCAGACAGCTGTTTTTGTAGTGCTAACCTCACCTCTGTGGAAAACAGAACAAAACAAAGCCCAAACTTCACTGAATTTCCAACATGGACATTATTTTCAGTTTGATCATTGATGACTGCATATGTTCTCACCGTTGCTGACAATTTGTACTTAATTTTGTTTTATTGGGGGAAGGAGGCATTATAGAATCATATACTTAGGAAAAAATTGAAATCTGTACACAAAAACATAGGCTTAAGAGAAGAATTTATTTGCCTGCTTAGACAATGTTAGGCTTTTTTAAACATTAATTTTCTCTGGGTAATTTTTCTTTTATAATACTGCAGTGTGAAAAAAAAGTTTGCTAGTAATTCAATTCATGCTCATACCTTTACCTTAAAAAAACCTCAAATAAAAACCAAGAAAGAAGCCCCAACAAAGACTCATTCTGCCAAATGATATGATATAATGCACATTTGAAACACTACTTATTTGTGTAACATGCATGAAACTCTCCCATTTTTCTTTTTTATTTGGAGTCCTGCTTTTAATTACATTTCATGTGTCCTCTTATTTGTCTTTTTATCACAATACTTTTTTCCAATATGAGTTATTTTGTATTCTCAATCAACAGTTTCTCATGGGCAAATTTTCTGTGTCTGCGTCAGTTTCTGCCAGCGCAGAGCATCCCGAGACACTAAGTGCACTGGTGTGGGGGAATTTGCAGTTGTGGGGTGGCTCAGTGTTTTCTAGAACCAAGCTGTGACTGATTGCACAACTGAATGTTCAGAAGCATACTTTTTTGCCTGAAAGGGAGATGGAGTATTTTCAGTGAGGGATTCCCTTGATGAAATGGCCCATCACTTTTGCTACTCCTGTGCAGCCCTGACAGAAGTTTAAGTCACATTCTGTCATTGGATGGGATAGAAGAGGAGAGGAGGTAATACTTCTGCCTCAGGTGGAGCTTCAGCTGCGTTCAGCAAAGCAGCTGGTGGCTGGCACAGTACATGCTTGACTCTGACGGGAATCAGGTCCAGAAAGAAAATCTGCATTGACAAGCTAGAAGTCAAATAGACTGTGCTTCTCTCTCTCGAGACATCCCTCACTTCAAAATAGACATTGTGGTCCTGATAGTCACTCTGCATTAATAGTGTTCAACATGTGTTCTTTTAAATGTCATAAGTTGTGTTATGGTACAGCATCGGATATGTCTGTTGAATGAAAAATGTACTGTGTTTTGAGAGCACAGTGCTTTTACAAAGTCATCCTGTTTAGATATGGACTCAGTTCCCTAACATCAGCAATGAGGATGACATAGTGTAGATGAGCTGCTGATGCTTTCAGCACCGGGTTTAATAGATCAGCTCTGAGCTGGGTTAGATAGCACAGCTATTAAAATGGCAGCAGCCAAACATCTTTGAAAAGAAGAGGGCTCCTGAAGGGCTGGCCCTGGGAGCTGGATAGAAAGCATTGCTGACTTTGTCCATGGAAGCAGGAAGCAGATGGCTCTGTTCCTTGAGTCAAATTGCACACAATGCAGTCTGTCTTCTGCGAAGTGATGTAAATATCAATGGAAAGCTAATGCGTTCATTTCAGGTACCAGGAAAAGGGAATCTTAAAACATGCAACCTTAGGTTTAGGACATGGTTCAGTGCTGCAGACCATGATCAGACACAGCCATGCTGTGCTGGTAGAGTAGATCTGACTTCTTAATCCACTCTGTGTACTGCAGATCTGACTCATTACATACTCTTAATGTATAGATGCTGCCCTGATGGCTCCTGGCTTATTTGGGATGTCTCTGTGCTAAGAGAGAGAACCTTTGTGAACCTGGTATGAATACACTGTTAGGGAACACCTCAACTACAGCTGAAAATTATTAGCCCTTTGAGAGCATTGGGGTCACAGAAACAGATTATGCTGTTCTTGTATGCCTAGTTTCTGGCTACTACTTGGCTGACAGATATGGAGCTTTGAGAACCATTGCATGTTAATTTTTTCTAATTTCTGGTAAATATGCCCTAATGTGAACAGCCTAGTTGTACAGCTCTTATTTGAAACTTTGGCCACAGGACATAATGATTTGTGTGTTGCAGGAGAAGAATCAGAGATCACTCAGACAGATCTGATCTAGTAGTTAGTGTATTGATTTCTAATCTGTAAATTTAGGTATGTAAAATAGTAAATACAGATGGATTGGCAGTCAATGCTTTACTGGAGGTTGATTTATTGTCAGAATTTCTGCTGTTAATGCAGTTTCAGCTGCTTATCAGCCTAGTCTCAAGCCAAACCTGTTTTTTGGGTTTGGTGCCGAGTTCTCACTGCTACCAGAACAGAATGGTGAGAACCATCCTGTCACACAACAGGATTAGCTTTGGTTGGGCCACCTTGCTGAGCATCTGCCTGGACCAGAGTTCAGTTAGTTCAAACAGAGGAGTGCATCCCTCACAGTATCACAGAGGTCTGCCCCAAGTGAGGCCAGGCTCCATGGCATAAGGTAGAAAAGGACTCCCTTGAGTATTTTACTGGGCTTGCTGGTGAACTGGGACAGCACTGGTGCTGCTTTCTCACTGGGGTCCTTCTCTGTGTGATTTGACAGAAGTGTGCAAGTGCATACATGTGCAGTTACCTGTCAGTTATGACAATTTTTTATTGAAATGTACCATTAAATTAAGAGTGCATACATTAAAGAGAGGAACAGGTGTATAGAGAGGTTCTAGTTATAAAGTTAAAGTTGGGCATTGTGTCACTTTTGAGCACTGGCCTGCTGCATGCAAAACTTTAATCAGTCAACTCTGTCTTAATATACAAATTAAAAAAGCACAAATATTTAAGATAAGATACCTGGAAAAGGCCTGTGAGGAAAAAAAACACAACTCAACCCATTTAAAAAAGACTAGTTTTCTCTAGAAGCATCCAAACTGAGCTGTGTGTTGGGCATGGGGATGTAAATAATAACCAGACCTTTTCCAAAGCTCCGTATCTACATGATTCACTTCTTGCTTTTTCTAATTTTGTGTTTTAATGCACTACATATTGATTTTGACCAGTTGTAGCATGCTGGATTAATCTTACTTGTATTTTTAATACAGTATGCTGATTGCCTCCCAACTGGAACCAGCATATGCCAGGACAGTTTACCCATGCTTTGATGAACCTGCCATGAAGGCCACATTTAATATCAGAATTGTCCATGACCCAAGCTATGTGGCTCTTTCCAACATGCCTGCTATTGGTAGATAAACAGCAAGTAGGCTTAGTTTTTTTTTCCCTTATAAATTATTTATTAAAAGGATGTAATTTATCTGAGGAGACTATATAATCTGATCCAGCAGTGTTCTGTTGTCTCTGTGTAAATGCTGTGAAAATGCACAGCAAATCTGTGCCTATGAACTTAAAAATTTGGAGGCAGTTATTCATAATTAATGTCTCTGCTGGCAGTAATTCCATAGTCCTGTGAGTTGCAATGTGCTCTCCTCTGGTTGCTGGAGGCTGCGTAGGGTTTGATTTCTGGCGTTTACTGCTTAGTCAGTCTATCTGTCTTACTCCATGACATCTGGTTAAAACAAAAGGGCAGCCCCAGTATGCGAAGCCTGTAATTGTGGTATTAAGGGATTAGTTTCATTCTAAGTAGCTTTTAAGACATATTTACAACATACAAAAATAGCTTTACTAGGCAGGGACGCTATAGCTTCCTCTGTATGTGCAGAACAAGAATGACAGGACTGTAAATCTCTGGAGATACTCCTCCTGTCCCTTGCTGGGATCTCGTGTGGGATGCATGTAGGGTATAATATTCCAAATAAATTTTGTAAATTAGTATTCCTACAGAAATCTGCTGGATCTCTTGCCTCCTTCTTAATGTTTTTTTCTGCAGTTCAGTGCCATGGATCTTTATTTTTCACCTAAATAACTTTCCGCCAAAACAAGAAAGCTTTATAAGATTTGCATGGAAGCTAAACAACTTAAGAATTATAACAAAAGGGATCTGTGCAAGAATCCCAGAGGGTTCAGTGCAGAGCCACTGAGATGGTGAGAGAACTGGAGCATCTCCCATATGAGGAAAGGCAGAGAGAGCTGAGTCTGTTTAGCCTGGAGGAGACTGAGAGGGGATCTCATTAATGCTTATAAATATCTGAAGGGTGGTGGTCAGGAGGATGGGACTAGACTCTTCTCAGTTGTGCCCAGCGACAGGGCAAGAGGCAGTGGTCACAAGCTGGAACACAGGAGGTTCAACATAAGAAAACATAAGGAAATACTTTTTCACTGTGAGGGTGACAGAGCAGTGGAATAGACTGCCCAGAGAGGTTGTGGAGTCTCCTTCTCTGGAGACATTCAAAACCCGCCTGGACGTGTTCCTGTGTGACCTAGTTTAGGTGATCCTGCTCTGGCAGGGGGGTTAGACTGGATGATCCTCAGAAGTCCCTTCCAACCCCTACCATTATGTGAGTCTGTGTAATGGCCTGAAGCGATTTCTTACCCTGATAATCTTGTCTATGTCTTCTTTATTTAGAAGGAAGGTACCTTATTAAGTATTTCATAATTCTAGGACACACATGACCTATATTTGAATCATAAAAGATCATACATTTTAGAGTTACGCAGCATGGGATAAAATTGCCCACATCCTAAAACTGATGCTGTGTGATATCCCTCCAAGACTTCAGTTAAGAAGCTCAAGAGTGGATTTTTGGTGTTTGTATGGAAGGTCATGACTCTGATACGTGGCAGCAGCAATGAGTCTGGCAACCCTCTGAGACTTCTACCAGAAACATATGAAGTTAGTGCAGGAGTACAGCATATTTAAGAGAAGAGTAAAAAAACATGCAGAAAAAAACCAAAATACCTTCTTTGTTGTGGATATTTTTTCTAGATGTATCTGAAATGAAAGATGAAAATGGAAGCGTGTGGACTGTTACTACATTTAACACTTCGCTGAAAATGCCGACTTACTTGACTGCTTTTGTGATTTGTGATTTTGATTATGTCACCAGAACTGAACGTGGAAACGAGGTAAATATGAGGCTGCATAACACATCATAGCAGTTTACAACAGAAGTTGGCTCTGTGGTGCATCCTGTGCTTAAGAAGATATCACAGGCATTAACTGTGCTTTCCATTCCAAAACTATTTGCTTATGTTGCAAAACTGCTAACACTTACTCCACAGGTATTTCTGCAGAAAGCTTTCCTTTAGAACAGTTAGTTTATTTTCCTGTCCTTATAATTTCATACAATTCCACAAGTACATGTGGGCTCTGTATGTTAAAACTTTATAGGCAGCTACTCTGCATAAAGTACTGGCCATAATTCAGGGTCTTATCTTCTTAGCTCTCTTAGTTGGAAAAAACCACCCATTTCACCTGCTGTGGCAAACCACTGAAGTTCAGTGCCTTGTCCCTTTGAGGTGCAGCATCATGACATCAGTAGGAGAAATACTGTGCTCCAAGCATTTTGTACACTAGTATTTTAACCTTTTATTCTGCATTGGGCACGTTTTTGAGCCTCCAACAGGGACTGTTTTGTGTTTGAATCTTCTTCATCAATGAGTATTCAGTTTTGTTCTTACACTACAATGGCCAAAGCTCCTTGAGGGAATCTGTAAAAAGAAATACTCTATTGGCATCAGTTGTTTCACTTACCTTCTTTTGCTGAAAATCAACAGGGGAAAGATGTATGAAGTTGTTCCAAAATAAATAGCAAACTTAAGCATAAAGCTATTAAGGGTAGCATATACTTGCTGTCCTTAATAAATGACAGCACAGTGTTATCTTCATGGTTAGTTCACTGTCATCCTACTGGGGAAAGGTGGGACAAGGTGAGAAGACAGTGCAGAGGTGACCTAGGAAGCACAGTATTAGCTCAGTTTCAAAGTGAAGATTTGACTTGCTATGTCTGTAGTGGGTTTGTTTGGCAAGGTTTTAGTAGTGGGGGTGCTACAGGAGTGTCTACCATGAGAAGCTGCCAGAAGCTTCTCTCATGTCCAATAGAGCCAATGCCAGCCAGCTGCAAGATGGACACACGGATGACCAAGGCTGAGCCAATCAGTGACAGTGGTAGCACACTCTGTGATAACATATTTAATGATGAGGAGAAAAAACTCTGCAACATCAGCAGTGAGAAAAGTGGGAATGTGTGAGACAAACAGCTTGGCAGACACCAAGGTCAGTAAAGTAGGAAGGGGAGATTGTGCTTCAGGTACTGGAGCAGAGATTCCCCTGCAGCCCATGGTGAAGACCATGATGAGGCAGGCTGTCCCCCTGCAGCCCATGGAGGTCCACACTGAAGCAGATCTCCACCTGCAGCCCATGGAGGACCCCATGCTGCAGCAGTGGATGCCAAAGGAGCGTATGACCGCATGGGAAGCCTGCACTGTAGCAGGCTCCTGGCAGGACCTGTGGCCCTGTGAACAGAGGAGCCCATGCTGTGACAGGTTTGTTGTCAGGACTTGTGACCCTGTGGGGGACCCACACTGGAGCATTCTGTTCCTGAAGAACTGCACCCCATGGCAGGGACCCACTCTGGACCAGTTTGTGAAGCCCATGGGAAGGACTCACATTGGAGAAGTTCATGGAGGACTGTCTCTTGTGGGAGGGACCACACACTGGTGCAGGGGAAGAGTGTGAGGAGTCCTCCCCCTGAGGAGGAAAGAGCAAAAGGAACAACGTGTTATAAACTGACTGCAACCCCTGTTCTCTGTCCCCCTGTGCTTCTGTGCGGGAGGAGGTAGAGAAATTGGGAGTGAAGTTGAACCCCAAAAGAAGGGAGAGTGGGGTTAAGGTGTTTCAGGATTTAGGGTTCGGGTTTTTTTAATTCTCATTACTCTACTCTGATTTGATTAGTAAGAAATTAAACTAATTTCCTCAAGTTGAGTCTGTTGAGTCTGATGGTAATTGATTAGTGATCTTTCCCTGTCTTTATCTCGACCCACAAGCCTTTTGTTATATTTTCTCCCCCATGTGCAGCTGAGGAGGGGAGTGATAGCTTGGCTTTGGTGGGTGCCTGCTGTCCAGCCAGGGTCAAGCCACCACAATGGCATACCTGCTGTCTGCTGTATAGAACATGGTAGATGCTTATGGCTATGACTGTGGTGCCTTTTTCCTGGGCTGGTGTGTACTTACAGGAGTCAGCAAAGCAAAGGATTGAAATGAGCATTTTTCAGAGGGAAGAGGCACCACCCATATTCTGTGAGATAGAGAGGAGAAGGTATTTCATCCCTTGGTTTTACACAGAGATGCTCAATTTATGCCTCCACAGTATTTGTGACTGCCTGTTCATTATGTCTGTCATTTCGGGTAACTTACAGCCTGAGACACTGATGTTATAACTCAAAATTCATACTAGAATTAGGATTTTAATTCTTCCCATTGTAATTCTTCCCATAGGTTTTGCAAAATGGAGTGACTGGTCTTTGAATCTCTTCTGAAACCTTGCCTGAAAAGAGGGGCTCAGAGACTGAGGATACTCTGACTGAATATGCTTTATATTTTTCCTTGTAAATTAAATCCTGATGCTTCCCAACTGTGCAGCTCCTTGTGAGACCATGTATCACATTTAAGTGCAAGAAATGTGATGGTTTTGAGCTGCTGGGCACCTGGGGATCTTGCACGATCAGATATGGGGTGGAGGTATAAACTTTTTCTCAGTCTACTGCCATCACTTTGGGCAAGCAGCCACCTTCTTCAGTACCATGACAAAACAAATAGGCACAGGAGGGAAAAGCTGGTTATTGAGAAGTACAGATGTCATCTGCTCAAATGCCATCTGCTCTCTCCAGCAGCAATGGGAGGCCAGTGGTCTGTTTCAGGCTGTGAGAAAGTTCAAGAGGAAAGATGTGTATGTTTGGACAGCAAGTGCTCTCTGAACATCCATTTCTCTCTCTTCAGGGAAAAAACACTGGTCTGAAGGAAAGTTTGTTGTGATTCTAAGGAGTTTTACAGCATTTACCATTTAATAAAAGTAAAACCAGGAGTCCATTGGTTCCAGCAGTCCAGTTCCAGTTGGCTTAAAGTCCTGGCCCTTTTGAAGTGCTCAAACTCTTCTAGGTTTTTGCAGGATTAGGCCTTGTGCCACATTTTGTTATGCCCAGCAAAACTTCATTTGGGATTTTTTTCAATAAAAGCTTCATTGCATGGTCTGGTGTGGACAGACAGCATTTTCAATCAATTATTCACAATAGAGAAGTGAAGAAAATGAAAATATGAGGGTTGTTTAAAATAACACTTCCTTGTTTTGTTGCAGATACGTATTTGGGCTCGGAAAGAGGCAGTTAAAAATGGGTATGTTGACTATGCTTTAAATATCACAGGCCCAATATTTTCATTTCTGGAAGACTTACTTAATGTCAGCTACCCTCTGCCAAAGACAGGTGAGAGTACTTATTTTCTTAAAGAAAATAAGAAATGCCTGCTGATGGTGTAATGTTCACAGAAGCAATGTGTTCTTTTGCAGTATTCTCTTTTTACAGCTGACCCAGTCATGGAATGAGGGGGAGACACATAACGGACTCCAGACAACTCTGTAAGAGTTATAAAGTGAAGCCCTTTATTGTTCTAAAGTTACGACTTATATATCTTTTTCTGAGTGATCGCGCCCCATCCCTTACGATTGGCTGCATGTCATGTCCATGCACTGTCCATACTGGCTAAGATAATACATGATTGGTTAAAGTTATGCTGCCCATCTCCATTCTGTTTTGCTGTGCTTAGTTCCTTCTTCGACTTCTTGCTTCACTACCAAGTTTCTCTTTTCGAGCGCTAAAGGTCCCTTCACTATCACAGCTGCATGCCTCCTGTCACGTACTGTATCAACATCATATAGTCATGTCCATTCTGCTCAAGAAATGTTCCCACATCTCTCCCTTTTTCTTGTTGTTGAGCAACAAATATTGCCTGTGCAACCTGTTGCAGGGCCCTTCGCAGCAAGGTCACAACACATGGCAACATTAGGAGTACAACCACAATTATTACCAAAATTAACAACCCAGTTTTCAACAGAGACAAGATCCATCCTGAAAAACCCCATCCATTAAACAAACGATTCAACCAGTCCCAGCCGTCATCTACTTGCAATTTTCTTACTCCATCTTTCAGAAGCTGGATACTTTTATGTATCGATTCTGAATAATCTGATAAATTCATACAACACACTCCTTCAAAATCCTCACATCCATGCTCTTGGGCCAGTAACAGAAAATCTATTGCGGCTCTGTTTTGTAATGTAGCATGCCAAACTGAATCTACGTCTTATATCACACTGCTCTATTTTGCTAACCAACAGTTCAGTTTCTACCAGAGATAGCAACCACAATTATCACACAAATCCTAAAACTAATTACTGGCAATTTAATACACACACTAAATCTCAGTACCTGGGTATTCCATGGTGATTCCACAGACTATAACCTTCCTTGGGGTTTTGCTTAGAACTCTTTGGTCTGGGGATCAGAGGTTCTCCCCGAGAATGACTCGGTGCCGGCTGGAGGTCCTGCGATCTCACAGATCCATCAAGGCCCAAAAGCAGTGTCCCATCTGGGGTGTTAGTAATGTAAGCCACCCAAGGCTATATGGCACATCATTAAGTTTCAATGTTGGAGAAGGTGAAAT
>NW_010162024.1:0-14366 GCF_000695765.1 Mesitornis unicolor | reverse complement strand
AACATTCTGTGATTCTGTGATTCTGTGACATCATCTTTCACAAGATATACTTCAACTAGGAATTGGAGTATATGTGGAGAAGAGACCATGGCAACATGCAGAGCTGTCTTGGGCTCCGCTGGTTACAGCTGAAGTCCCTACACCTACAGACCCTGTTCTGTTCTGCTTTGCTGCTCCCAGGCTCTCAGGGTAAAAGAACGAGTCAGAAGCCACGCTACAGAAACTAACACAAATTTATGACTTTCTCTTCGCCAGCCATTTCTATATGAGAAGAAAGTGCACAGGCCACAAACAGTGGATGGTATGATTTACATTCATTTGCAGTCATCTGAGTGGTAACAGTCCATTTCAGCGTGTGTGCTATAGTTTTGCAGTGCAATGGTTGAAGGCTCTGCCATTTACTCTGTGTTTAGTCTTGATAGGAATAGGAGTCTTATAAAGACCTGTTGTTGTCTCTGTTCCCTACCCCCACTGTTGATGGAATATAAGTAAGAGTCTTGCTAGGAATAACTCATGTTCACAGGGGGTTTTCTTCAACAAATAATAGAAACTCTTCTTAGGTGAAGTTCAGCCCTGTAGGTTTGTTCTGGAAAGATTTGTATAAGCCTTCTCCACAGGCAAATGCAAAGCTACATTTTAAAACTGTCATTTTCCTAAGAGTGCATTGACTGAAGTGGATTATATAAGGGTAAAAGGAATCACAGAGAAAAAAATATTCTTGGGATGGCATTCAAGTCGCCCCATTCAGATGAGCTTTTTGTTATGTAGATGGAGTTTTCATCCCTTTCTGTTATTTTTCATGGACTTACACCTTTTGTTTCCATTCCACATACAGGGTGTTTTGGTTTGTGTGTTTGATTTAGTACGTAGTTGCTGAAATTCTTTTGCTGTTGGCAAACAACTGTGCTCTGTACAGGCTGTAGTAGTTTTGACTCTTTGATAATTACAGAATCTTTCATGATTTCTGACATAGAAAGACATAGAAATTCTGTACATTGATCATCCAGCTTCGTTGCATGTGCTCTCCATAATAATTAATAAACTTTTCAGGTCTGTGGTCCAAATACCTGAGACATCTCACAAGTTACAATACCTGCCATTTTATAAAATTCAGTTGTGATTTCTACATAGCCTGTCCATAAGAAAGAAACAGTTCATCATT
This sequence comes from Mesitornis unicolor, assembly GCF_000695765.1. Lineage (NCBI taxonomy): Eukaryota > Metazoa > Chordata > Aves > Mesitornithiformes > Mesitornithidae > Mesitornis > Mesitornis unicolor. The sequence continues at coordinate 13,204 of NW_010162024.1, read as the reverse complement.
ATCACGGAAAGATGGAAGCAGCTGCTATGGTTGTTTTATTTTCTTATTTGTTTCAGCAGCAGGGATCCAAATCTTTTAAAGTATTAGAAGAGTTGGTAGCTTAACCCCATATTACTCAGAGCTTTCCACTCCATGTAATTTCAATTTTTAAAGTGCTGAGTGAGACTTAGTGCAATAATTAAAAAGACATCATTTGTAATTATGAAGAAGTTGATAAAACTAGCACAGTAACGTTAGCTTTGTAAAACTTGTCTGTTCCTTTCATACTTCTTTTTTCTGTGTCATTACATCTTGCTGATTTCTATGCTCCAGTGTTTTCTAGAATCTGAAGAGGAACAAGTCAGATGATTCCCCCTCTGTAACATAGGCATGTTGGTTTTCCATCACTCTTTTTCCTCTTTGGATAATAGCTTGCTGCAGAAGTTAGCAGTTTCCTTTGGCTGGGGTTGTACTACACATAATTTTTAGCTTGATTTTTCATGTGCTCAGCCACAAACTGAGCCCTAAATCTTTTTCTTCTTTCCGATGTCTAGAAGAAACCATGGGAGCTTATACAAAATGATTTTCACTTTCTGCTGCAGTATTAGATGGTGGTAAGGTTTGATGCCTTCAGTTGCACAAGTACCTTTTCAAGGAACTGTACATAGTTTGGATAGTTCTCAAAGCTTTAGGGCACCTGAGACTCCCATTAGTTTTAATCAAAGCTCTAGATACTCATAACTTTTTTAATAGTTGTTTGATGTTTGTGCTTTCGAAAGCTATAGTCAGGCTGTTATATAAATTGGATAGACTCTGGTTTTGTCTTCTTTTTTTCTCCTAGGGGAAAGGTTTCCTACAGATGGCCTGTGGTACTTACAAAGAGGTAGGGATCAAAATTTCACATCTTTTTTTGTCCTGCAAATTGCTAGTTGAATTTGAGGTATAACACCAGTAGGAAAAATGAATGTGCAATAGAGCACTGTAATTGCTGCAGAAGAAGCTCTGTGCCCTTTAGTTCCCCAAGTAGCATATATGATTTCTTTCCGCTGTGTATGTGTGTGATAATGGCTTCTGATACCTGGAGAAAGGGTGATATTGATAAAAATACTTAAAAATATGTATTTTAAAATAATTTTCATCTATAATATATAAAGTGCATATATATAATAGTCCCAAATTATATAAAATCTATTATATTATTATATAGTATATTGCATACTATAGAGATATATACGTGTAATTCTGTGCAGTAACTGGCTGGACAACTGTAAACATTAAACTGTAGTGAATGTCTTGTCATTGGGAAAAGTAAGATTAGACCCAAGTCAGCTCTAAAAATGTGTGTCAAAATTTATCTCCTTGAGCATTAAGTCTTTCCAGCCTATAATCTGTCAATTATGGCTGAGTGCTGCTCCTCAGACACAACAGCATTAAGGGAGAAAAAGTCATATTGTCTAAGGTAAACATGCCATTCTGCTGGCATATATTCACAAAATAAACATCTCTGTTTCATCAATGCAATCACAAATTTGGCCAGCAGGTCTGCCCTCCATGAGAATTCTCACGTCCTGAGAAGTAGTATTTCCCTGGATGAGTCCTGGAAGAACGGGCATTTGCAGCTGGTGGCATGGGAGGACTTGGCAACAAACTTTCATAGAAAACCCCTACAAAGTGGATTTCCCACATCTGATGTACCAAATCTATTTCTGGTTCAGATTTCTGTTAGAAGACAAGGTACTTGCCTGAATTTTAAGTGTGAGTACTTGTAAAACTAGATTTAGATTAGACATTTGGGAGAAGTTCTTTAGTATGAGGGTAGCGAAACACTGGAACAAGTTGCCCAGTGAGGTAGTGGAGGCCTCATCCCTGGAGACATTCAAGACCAGGCTTGATGGGGCTCTGAGCAACCTGATCTAGTTAAAGATGTCCCTGTTCACTACAGGAAGGTTGGAATAGATGACCTCTAAAGGTCCCTTCTAACCCAACACATTCTATGATTCTGCAGGATACCTACCTGTGTTCAGCTAGCTAAAGCAAATTTAATGAAAAGAAGCTTGACTCTAAGATTCGTAAGAGGAACAAAAGTATTTGGAAATGTGATCTTCCCATCTGGAACTGGTTGCTTGCAGCACACAGAGGAAAGAATAATCATATAATGCTCATGTAGGACTGCACTGCACACTGATGCGTGGTGCACATGATGTGGCAGCAATCTTCTTCCACAGCTTCTGCTGAAAAACCCACGTAGTAACCGCCAGGCTACAAAACAAAATAATTGGACTGATCACTTAAGCTGTAAGAAGTATGTAGTTAGAAATATGCACAGTAAATACAGCTACGAAAAAAATTGGGCAAAACATTCAGCTACAGTAAGTTGGTTTCTTTCAGTTGAAATTTTGAGGACACCACCATTTCGCATCAGATGTAGTTGGAGCCCACTAAGTCTAGAAACTGTTGTCATTTCTGCAGTGAAAAAGGGATTTTCACATGAAGAATTAGAAACAAAGCACTAAGTCAAGTGGAAATTTTTATTATAACTCCGCATGCTTCTGAATGCTGATATCTTCTTATTCAAAGGATTACTATTCCCAAATCTTCTTGTGTCAGGGTGATAGAGAGCTACTTGATTGGTTGCTTAGAGGCTAATCTTGGGAACTGTAAATAAAGGCTTGTTATAAACAGAACAAATCTATCTTATAGCCTATGAAAAACAACATAGGAAATGCTCATTCTCATTTCAGTTCTCTGTTTTGTACATTGCTTTTTTCTTTATTAACCTGTCTCAAACAAAGGCTTTATTTAGATAAGCAACATACACCTGTCAAAAAGCAATCAAGAACATTTCCTTTTTATTCAGTTGGTTCCATGCATATGGGAAAAAAATACCCCAGACTGCACTCCATAATCTATGCTGCTCTGCTGATAAATTTTCTGGTAGTTCTGTGGCTTGCTTTGATTTTTTTCTTACTGTAGAACTATGATGACAGCCCTTTTTCATACATGGTATCTCTGACAGTCCTGACAGCTGTTGCAACCTTCAGAATTCTGCAGCCTTCATGGAAAGTATTGAACTTTGGTGAAAAGCTGTTGTTTCACGTTGTCATGATTTAGCCGTAGCAAGCCACTCTGGTCAGTTTGGATCACTCTGTGTAAGCACTACTCAGCAATAACTAAAACATCCCTGTATTATCAACACTGTTTCCAGCATAAATCCAAAACATAGTCTCACACTAGCTACTATGAAGAAAATTGACTCTACCCCAGCCAAAACCAACACACGTGCATGTGTGGTATTTACTCTCATACACTGATGAGTACTTAATGTTATTTATTGTAAACACTTTTAAAATGTGGTTGTAAAACAGCAACCCACCATAAAAAATTAAAACCCAAAGATTTCTTCAGACAAACATCTTCGAAATGAGTTGATAATTTGTATTCTGTAAAAAAAGACGGTTGTTGTGTTTATAGAACTGGAAGTCCTACTGGAAGCACTATACTGGATAAACACCAGCCCAAAGGTAAATGTGCTTCCATGGTTGTTTAACTTAGCATGGCTCCATGCTACAGAAAATGTATTGGATCCTCCCAAGACACTTGTAGTATCAACCCTTGGATATTTTGTCACATCACACTTAAATCTGCGGACAGTTTCTCTCCATTATCCCTTTGGTAACCAGACCAAACTGGAAAGAACATGGTCTACAGAGAAGCAGTGTTTTTAATTTTCTTTGCTGCCTCTCTGCTGTATGTCTCCATTTTTCTGGTATTGCATTTTTTATTTTTTCACCCTGTTTTTTTTTCTTATATTGCCATTTATACTTTAAAAAACCAGCCAACCAACCAACCAATCAAAATAAAATAGCCCAGGAGTTGTAATTGTTTGTAATTTTTATCTTTGTTCTTTGGATGCTGACTATCTTACCTTTAGTTTCATTATTTGGTGAGTAGTTAAAATTCTTCTGAATTTCACTCTTTGCCCCTTTGTTAGGTGGATAGAAAGCATACAAATTGCTTTTCCATGGCAAATTTTCTTGACAAAACATATTATGCTGTGTCAGACAGATTTGCACTAAGGAGATGTTGCAGTAGAAGTGTGTTCAGTTTGAGCATTTTGGATTTCAGGAGTCATTTGAAGATCCTTTTCTTCCAAAATCAGTTTAAATAACTTTGAACCTCTGTTACTACAAGGGAAATTAACTTTTTCTGGTCATTGGTACAAAGACATACACCAGCTGAGGTTTGCTCTGAGCTAGGTTGAGCATAATTTTCTGGAAATTAATGAAGTTATATCTGCAAAAAATATTAATCCAACAGCTGCAGAGTGGAAAATCAGTGCATCATCTACAAAAGATAGCTATTAAAGTGTTTCTAAAATTGGATATTTCAGTAACTGTTGCAAAATGAAAGTTTTATTGAACAGCAAGATAACGTAGCAAAGCACATTAAAATTGCCTAAGTGTGCAGTTTGATATGATAGAAGGATAATTGGACTCATTAGTGCTTGAAAAAGAACCACAATAGACTTCATTCAGACGGATCATAATTAAGTACTATACAAATCTTAGAGTAATTGGTTTTTGTTATGATATACTGATCAAAGTACAGATGCCTACTGCTGAAATAATCTCCATTAATAAACTTTTGCTTATAGGGGAAATAGAGAAATCTTTCAAAGCATTAATGAAGATTTGATGCAATCTTAATATGGTGTGACATGCCTGTAGTAAAACTATTCCTGGGAGTCTGAACTCTTCCTGTGGAAGAAACTTTAATTTGTGCTTTCCATAGTATTAATATAAGGTGTTCTGGGACTTTCACAGTAAACTATATAGAGAAAGTATCGAGTGTAGCCTGAACAGCTTCCTTGAATTTTCCTTGTTTCATTCTCAATGTGTTTGGCTTTCAGTTTGAGGTGGCTACCTTACTCCTGGGGAAAATACTAATTAATTCCACTTTTTTCCTGCTATTTTTTTTTCCTTTTGAGGAAAATCATACCCCTACCAATATGATATGTCTAAGTCAACTAGATGATCTAATATTCCAACATTTGTTTGACTTTTTTTTATTTTCTCCACCATTTTTTTCTTTGCTTTTCTGTGTCTTTGTTTTTATCTCAGTCTATTTTGCTCTGCCTTTTTCTTTTGAAAAAAAATTGCTTTTTTCCTTTCTCTCTCTCTCTTTTGTTCTCTTTGTCCTGGCTGTTCCTGCCAGACACATTCCTAATTTCCTTCTCTGTCTTTTATGGAGTTTCTTAGGTCCACTGCCTCTCTTACATTAAGTGGCACATAGCTAAGTCCCAGTTCTGACTTCCACCTGGAACTGCACATTTAACAGTGCAGAGCACGTACCTCCATCTCTCAACTGAGGATGATGACTCTCATCATGAATTGTGTGGTTCAATCATTAATGTTTAAAAGACATGCAGACATCTCTTCTGCACTGTTAAATAATATAACTGTGCTTGCAGTTTCAATTTTACTGTATCATTTTGTTCAACATTACTAGCTAATTTCCTTTCCCACTTTGGTCTGGGTAACTATTTGGCAGATAGTCTCCCCTGTCCAATTTTGAATGCTTCTTTTGACATGGAAAGTGATGGAGTCACTGAACTGCAGGTATCTGCATTCAGTGGCTTTTTGGCAGCTCTTTAGCTGGTTTATTCCTTGTCTTGTGTATAAGATCAGTGCTATAGAAGGAAAAAAATTCTGTATCTTGTGCACCTGCTGGCCCAAAAATAAGAGTTGGTCTCAGCAGCACTTCCACTTCAGCATCATCAGGTGTCATCCAAAGAAACAGATCCAGTAGGAGCTCAGAAATGTCTATTGAGATGAGAGGAGACCAACATCTGAGTGCAAACTACAAAACAATTAGTTTTATTTTTTACAGGTTGCTACAGATCACGCAGCACTACATGGTAGAAGGATGAAGGAATGCTGAGTGATTAATGTTTACGAGGGAAAATAACCTGGAACTTCTCATTAACAAGTAACTCCACACTATTGCATCATGAAGTGTCTGCCCTTCTTAACATTATTCTGTGTGTATTTTTGTATATGTAAATTAAATCAATATAAATGTACATTTATATCTCTGTCATTATGAATCTGTTTATGTGAGTGTCTACTATTTCAGTCATGTCCTCAATGGACAAAAAGTGGGTGATTCAATTTCTGACTTGTTTGGCATCTCATAGAATCATAGAATACCAGGTTGGAAGGGACCACAAGGGTCATCTAGTCCAACCTCTCAAGGTAAAAGTATATTTTAAATGAGATGAGTCAGCACCCTGTCAAGCTGACTCTTAAAACTGGCCAATGTAGGGGAATTCACCACTTCCTCTGGGAGATTGTTCCAATGTTTGATTGATCTCATAGTAAAAAAATTTCTTCTGGAGTTCAATAGGAATCTCTCCAGAAGCAACTTGTGTCCATTACCCCTCATCTTTTCCATGTGACTCCTTGTGAAAAGGGAGTCTCCATCTTCTTGGTAACCACCATTTATGTACTGGTGCATGATAATAAGGTCCTACCTAAGCCTTCTCTTCCTAAGGCTGAACAGGCCCAGTTCTCTCAGCCTTTCTTCATACGGCAGCTCTTACAGTCTTATCATCCTCGTGGCCCTGCTCTGGACCCTTTCCAACCTGTCCGCATCTTTCTTTTAATCAGCTTTCCCATCAGTACTAAAGGAATGATTTCCATGGTTAAAAAACACAACAGAGCACTATAGTAATATGTAGAATTGCTTTTCATTCTTTGTTACTCTGCATTTACCAGTAGCCTATAGAGAGTTTTTTGCAGCATACTATGGCTGATGGTAGCATACATTCTATATTACCCTGCCCTGGCCTCTTTCTAATTCAGGTCATGTTTTGCTTAACTGCATTTTCTGTCATTAATATTCTGAACTTTTAAGACTGGTAGCAGTAGGAATAAGTCACTCCACTAATACCACTATGTCAGAATTTATTACAGTTTTGTTCGAACTACTCTTAAATGCCAATAATGACATAAAGTCTCCCTGAATCTAGAAGTGCTTAGCTGGAGCTAATGTCTTTACTGAAATCCCCAAATCACCTGTGAAGTCTCCTTAACAATTATATTTAAGCTATTAACAAAGAAGCCTAGGATGGCCTCACCATCTTAATGACCTCAGAAAGTCAATGCACACATATATGAAACATCAGATTATCTGGAACTCGTTAATGTGAATAACTCAAACATAATGTGAACATCCTACCACCCAGTTGTTCAACCAGCTGTCACTTCAGTAACTTTTAATATATGTGCTTTAAAGTTTTGATTTTTCTTTTTCATTCTTTTATCAATATATTAATTTCATTGAATAAATTTACTCATCTACCTACAGATTTGCCTACCTACTTCCATTAATCAACCAATGATGTAGACCCAAAACGAAGTTCTACTGTACCAGAATCTCCCTGAGTATCAAGGTTTTGAATAAAGGGGCATCTGTCAAAATGTTTCCTTGATTCAAGTTTAGCAAAACAAATTGCCATTAGATATTTGAGTAAAGACATATCTTTCCCTCAGTCTAGTTTATTCATCACTACCTAATAATCATGGTAAAACAGATACAAACATTTAACCCCAAGCTCCCCTGCATACATTATAAAGCCACATATAGAGAAGAGCTCTTTCGTACACACACTGGAGGAGCAGTGAATCCACTTTATGAATATAATTGATATGAAGCTGTATTTTGGTTCAGTTTTTCTTTCAAGGTCCTAAGAACCTCCAACTCCTCTAAAAGCAGGCTTAAAAATATTCAGCTTGGTACAGACTGGTGTCCTGGAGACAAGTCACCTGGCACATGGCATTCTGGGTTTCATAGTTTTTCATGCTCTAATTACACATAAGTAGCTTGGAGTTTTTCTGTTAATCCTACTGTCTATATTATTTTTAATGGGCTGCACTGGTATAAGCTATTTTGCTCTCAGGATTAGTAGAAAAACTTTTAAGTGGAGTTGTTTAGGACAGAATTTGGGAATAACTGCTGAGAGGCAAAGGAGAAGAGAACATTGTTTTGGGGAAATTAGGTTAATGTAGTCACAGATCTTAATCCAGTGGGCATTTTTAATTGAATTTGTTTTATATTGGGCTTCCTTGCTGTATTGACCAACAATAGTCTGTCTTTTTTCTGTGCGGAACTGGTTCCATTTTCAGTGTTACCTTGTTTTATATTAATTATATGCACCAGAAAGCTGCTCATTTCTGGAAGGAATCCATTTTCATAGGGAAAAATAATTATTTCTGAGAACTGGAAAGAAAAAGAAAATTAGATGATACCAAGTGGTAAGAAAATAAAAATCACTATGAAAGTGACGAATAGAAATGGCTTGGCTCTTTATCAGTTATGAATTGGTATTTTTCTTAAAGTCCACAGATCTATGCCAAATATGCAGCCACAAATTTAGAGATCAGCAAAATTAAATAGCTATTTCATGAAAATATAAATTATTTGGCAGCATCTTGTTGCAAAGACATATTTTATTTCAAAAGGAAGATGAGTTTGTTTATTTAGAACTGTTGTATTGCAAAGAAAAGCATTATTTTTTCTACTATATCTTATAGGCCACTTACTCTTTCCTTACCTCAATTTTTTATTAATTTTTTCTTTCTTGATTACTGTAATTTTTTTAATCAGTGTACAAGTTAAGTTTTCCCTCTCCCTGAAAAATCACAGTTAGCTCATCACTCTGGAAACACACAAAAAAATATGTGTTTGTTTTAATGGAATTATTTAAAAATCAATTTAATTAAAGCCAGCCAAAAGGATGATTTGTTATTAAGGAACAGACATACAAGTTAGCCTGATGTGTTTCAACTCGACCATGATAATTGCTCATTCATGCACTCTTCAGACACGACAAGTTGTGAGTTAAGTCTACTTAAGTCACAGTTAAACAAAATTAAATAAGTAGCACTACTTCCATTTACTATGGGTTTGTAGTGGACAGATTGCCACAGCCTATTTTTTTGACTAGTGACTTTTTAAACAATGTCAACTTAACCAGGTGTCTGAGTCTTTAGTAGTTTGAGACATAGTTTAAATTAAACTTAAATGTTCTCTGTGTGCACTTGAAACTAAAACAGATTCCTTAATGTCATTTGTATTGCTATAATCTTATGGGATTTTAAATAAAATTAAATCTTCATAAGAAGACCCAGTTTGGCCATGGAAAAGAAGGGTAAGCTCAGCCCTCTGGTATATGGAATACTCCCAGTTCTAGTGACACATAATTTGAGGGGGAAAATGCTGCATATATTTCAAGCTTCAGAAGAGGTGGGACTGGAACCCCATGAGCTTAATGGAGCCTAAAATTAATTTAACAAACCAGTTCTTTAACTGGAGCCTCAATAGTGCAACTGAAAAGCACCATTTGATTATCAAAACAGGAATCAAAATTCACCAAGTGCCATTAACAATAGTTTTAATTGTTTACATGTAAATTTTTTCTTTCCTCAGACTGAGAGGAGGAAGGAGTAGCAGAGACCACAACTACCATTCCCCATCCCTCTGCATTACTTGGGTGTAGGAGGTAGATCAGTTGGGAGTCAAGTTGAAGAAGGGAGAAGTGGGAGGAAGGTGTTTTTAGATTTGTTCTTATTTCACATAATCCTCTAATTCATTGGAAATAGATTAATTTCCCTAACTCAAGTCTGTTTTGCCCGTAACATTAATTGGTAAGTCATCTCCCAGTCCTTATATCGGCCCATGAGCTTTTTGTTGTATTTTTCTCCTCCTATCCTGTTGAGGAGGAGTGATAGAGTGGCTTATTGGGCATCTGGTGGCTAGCCAAGCTGAACCCACTACAAGCCCAATTATAAGTTTGCTATCCAGAAAGCAATTCAAATCCAGTTGTAACTGGATGAAAGTTTACACTGACCTTTATCAAAAAGGGTCTCTAGTGGACTTTAAGTGAACTTGTGCCACATTAAAGTTTACTAAAGTCTCAACATTGGACTAATGCTAAGCTATAGGAACTATAGTTACAGTATAGAACTATAGGAGTTTGCAAACACAGTAAGAGAGGTATTCAGAATGGCTGCAGCCAAGATGGTAGTTCAGATGTGCCTATTTGGTCATTGCATATTCTAAAGATGCAAACATGCCTAAGAAGGTATTTCTAAAACAAGTTAATTTATCTTACTCTCATTTTCATCAACTGACTCATTTTTTCATTGATTTTAATCAAATCAGCAAGAACTAGATAATTTACTTGGTAATTAATATAGCCTTCTTTTTAATATTGATGATCTTTCTATCTGGACAGTTCAACCACTGATGAAACCTAAAAGAAAGCTTCAGTGATTGCAGAAAATAACAGTTTTTCCCACATACACATGCTTTTGCATAATTCTCTTTTAACTGTATTAATAGTTTTCTCTGTCAGGATATAGGAATGTATCTGTAACGGTCTAACTGATGTGGTAACATCTGTATTGCATTGTCTTATTGTCTTAAAAACAGTACAAAAATATTTTCATTATTACCTTTTTTGTCTTCCTCTGGGCTGATGTTACCAGGCTGTAACTAAAATCTGGGAAATGCCTCATAACATTTATAAGTTCTGTTATGCACAGTTTTAGACTAAATAACCCTAATGGTACATTTTGTGTGTAGAACCTATGAAATAATAAATATTCCTGCCTGCACCTGACCAAGTAGCTTTGCAGTATAACCTCATACATTCTTTTCAGCAACCTTGATGGTCTTTTTATCTTTTAAATTATGTTATTGTGCATGCCATCCAACTACTGCTTCATACATAGTCACTATAGTCTTTATTTATGTGTTCACGTGCATATACAGAAGAGGGTGTATGTGTGATTATTGTTTTAAAAAGTAATATATTACAAAAAATGGCAAGCATAGAGACTATCTCAGAGGAAGCTGGTGCATCAGGAAATAACTTAATGTGAAGGAAAAGTAGTTGTGATTGGGGACGAGTGGCTAGAAAGCTGCCATGCAGAAAAGGACCTCGGGGTGTTGGTGAACAACAGGATGACCATGAGCCAGCAATGTGCCCTTGCGGCCAAGAAGGCCAATGGCATCCTGGGGTGTATCAGAAGGGGTGTTGTTAGTAGGTCAAGAGAGGTTCTCCTTCCCCTCTACTCTGCCCTGGTGAGACTGCATTTGGAATATTGCATTCAGTTCTGGGCCCCTCAGTTCAAGAAGGACAGGGAATTGCTTGAAAGAGTCCAGCACAGAGCCACAAAGATGATGGAGGGAGTGAAGCATCTCCCTTATGAGGAGCGGCTGAGGGAGCTGGGTCTCTTTAACTTGAAGAAGAGGAGACTGAGGGGTAACCTCATTAATATTTATAAATTTGTAAAGTGTCAGGAGGAAGGAGCCAGGCTCTTCTCAGTGATAGCCAATGACAGGACAAGGGACAATGGAAGCAAGCTGGAGCATAGGACGTTCAATCTGAGTATGAGGAAAAACTTTTTCACTGTGAGGGTGACAGAGCACTGGAACAGGCTGCCCAGAGAGGTTGTGGAGTCTCCTTCTCTGGAGATATTCAAAATCCGCCTGGATGCTTTCCTGTGTGACCTGGTATAGGTGATCCTGCTCTGACAGGGGCGTCGGACTAGATGATCTTTTGAGGTCCCTTCCAACTCCTAATATTCTGTGATTCTGTGAACAAAAAACAGAGGCCATGCAGAGGGCTGGATTAGATGATCTCATGGCACCTTTTCTAGGTGTCATTTCACAGTCTCTTCTGCTTCACTTCACCCTTCCACATAGGAAAGGTCTTCCTTAAACCTTGAGTCTTTGACCTCAGACGTTGTTTTCTTTTTCTCATTGGATTTTCAGGCATCTATTTCTTGTCACATGGAAACAGTGAAATGTATGTGTTTGTGCCTGCAGATCTAGACTTCGAAGTGTCTAGAAGGGTGTTACAGCTTGGAGAAAAGCAAGAAAATTTACTTCCATCAGGTTTAATAATGTGCCAGTGATATTACTGTAGCTGAAAAATATAATAATGAGCAGTTTCCAGCTTTTTCTTCAAAGAGAGGAATTTGCCATGGTACTAAGTGACTTTGAACTTACCCTTTGTGTATACAGTTGGTTAAAACAATAGGAGATTACCCTACCTTACCTACACTGTGTTCCTCTGCTGTCATACCCAGCTTCTGTATGGAAACTGCTGCCCCTGTTGTGTTGACTAGTGCAAAAAATTTCTTAAGGTTAAACTTCCTTGTGGCTGCTGGCCATATTTGCATTGCCCTAGGGTCCCCAGACATGAGGATCACTATTGGCTAGTGCCTCCAGGGCACTGACTGCTTTTTTTCCAAGGCAAATAACAGCCATTAATAATTTAGCACTGAAGAAATACCCCAGTAAAGTACTTATCAGTGGTAGGAGACAAATTCCACAGCTACTGATGCTGTATTTAGTATTCCATATTCAAAATTTCTAAGGATAGTAGTTTGTTCCATCACCATCATGACTGAGGATGGAGAAATTCCCATTCTGATTCAGCCTTCAGATCTGTAATGGGTTTCACTTATGCCAGTAGCAATTTGAAACCTTCAGTTGTTCCCAGCCATGACTCGCTATTGTCCACTGTATTGGTGCAATTACTGAGTACTAACTATATTTAATTTCCTAACTTTCATACAAAATGGGGCAGAAACATTAATCAAAACTCCAGAGTATTCAGCAGGTAAATTTCCAGTCAAAGAAAAAAAAACCTGTCCTTCTATATCATTGTAAGTGGCTCATAATTTATGTCAAAGGATAAGTAACAGGAGCACCAGGCAGCAATTTCCTTCCAGTGGTCCATGCAAAGGGAAGACACATTATTTGTTTAGTTGTCCAGCAACATCTGCGAGTGTCTCACCATTCCTACAAAAGGCAACAAAACAGAAAGGAATTGCGCAGAGCTACAAAACATGAGACAGTGTTTTGAAATCTTCAGTACAATTTTATGCTATGTAAATACTGGAATCAACTATATTAGATTATTCATTAATTTTGACTCTTTTTTTTTAACTCCACAACATGTAACATGGTGTGAATAATGTAATTTATCCTTTAATTTCATCAAAGAATGAAGGAGGTTCACTTTGCTAAAAAAACACATTGTCAGTCCTCCCTTTTGTTTTTCCTCTTCCTTCTCTGTTTAGATTTACTGCTGGAGACCTCTTCTGAAGCAATTTTAAAATTCACAGAATCACAGAACAGAATCACAGAA